>NC_133651.1:106773957-107073957 GCF_009905375.1 Apium graveolens | reverse complement strand
AGTAGCTCAGTGGGAGTCCATCAATGCGTAAGTGGCTTAGTGGCAGTCCAGCATAGGTCCTAATGCGGCCAGGGTGATGACCAGTGGGGAATTCTTCCATCTACTAGTAGAAAAGGTTACTTAATGGTATCTTTGCCTGATCATCAAGATATCAGGTTTATGCCAAGGTTTTCTTCTTTCCAAATTCATTGGATATTATAACTCTGTTTATATTTTTCATAACAGAGGTTTCCGAGGAAAGTATGAGATATATATATAGGTGTATATATATATATCGGGACATAATGAAGTATCTCGTAACTTCATTTCTTTTGAATGATATTTCAAAGATTGAATCTATTCAAATCTTATCTTGTAGTCTCATTTATGTGATGAACTTTTGAACTGGTTATACCTTGAACGGTGGTAGTTCAAGTAGTATTCGGAAAATATATAAGTATATTGGAGTATCTTGTAACTTCATCTTTTCAACTTATATCTAGTAAATGATTATCTTATGCATGACAAAGATTTTCAGAAAAACGTTGAGACAAGGTTAGATATATGAGATCACCTTGTAACGATATTTTATATAGTTATACACTGGAACTCTGTGTGTATTATGCATGGAAGAGGACTTCCAAGATTTGGGAAGTATATATGTATATATATACTAAATATTTTACGACTTTGTCACATTAAGATTTCAAACTTGGTTCATTTCTTCTTGACCAAGACTTTCATGAGTACTATGAGAATGCTCATATATTGTAAATTATTATACATATTATTTCGGTGGGCTTGTTGCTCAACCTTGCTTTCTTCTTTCATCACACAACAACAGATAGACAAGATGAGCAGGACCAAGCTCCCAATTGGTGAGCAGATAGGAAACGTTCCGCAGTTTCCTGCAGGCGTTGATGCCGTTGTGGCTGAGGTAGGAGCTACCAATAGGCTAGGCTTTCAACTTTTGATGTACCAGACTTATGTATATTATGAATTGTAATAATGGCAAAGAATATGTAAATTTATTCAGAAACCCTTTTGAGGTGTAATGACTTATAATTGTGGAATAAAATGACTTGTGTTATTTTTGGTATTCATCTCTGAGACTATAACTTGTGGTGTGTGTGTGTATATTGTGGGGTCACAGTACTCAGTAGTTGGTTGACTGTTAAGATTAAGTATTGATAAGGGAAATGGAACTCGTGACAACCCGAATCCCCGACCCCGGATTTGGGGGTGTTACAAAGAAGCTCTTCAAGATGCTAATTGGGTGCAAGCAATGCAGGAAGAGTTAAATGAATTTGAAAGAAACAATGTATGGACCCTAGTGCCAAGACCAAAGAACAGATCTGTTGTTGGTACAAAGTGGGTGTTCAGAAACAAAACTAATAGTGATGGCATAATTACAAGGAATAAAGCAAGGCTGGTTACAAAAGGATATTCTCAACAAGAGGGAATTGATTATGATGAAACATTTGCACCAGTTGCTAGATTAGAAGCCATAAGAATATTTTTGGCTTATGCTACTCACAAAAAGTTTACTGTCTTTCAAATGGATGTGAAAAATGCTTTTCTCAATGGAGAGTTGGAAGAGGAAGTATATGTTGAACAACCTCCAGGCTTTGTAGATTCCAAATTTCCAAATCATGTCTATAGTCTTGATAAAGCACTATATGGCCTTAAGCAAGCTCCAAGAGCATGGTATGAGACTTTAGCTCAGTTTCTTTTGGAAAGTGGATTTAACAGAGGAACTATTGACAAAACACTGTTCTACCTCAACCATGAAAAGGACTTACTTTTGGTGCAGATATATGTTGATGATATCATTTTTGGTTCTATAAATGACAGACTTTGCAAGAAGTTTGCCAAACTGATGCAGTCAAGATACCAAATGAGTATGATGGGGGAACTTAGCTATTTTCTGGGCCTTCAAGTCAAGCAGAATGAAGAAGGCACTTTTATTTGTCAAACCAAGTACACCAGAAATTTGCTGAAGAAATTTGGAATGCAAGATTGTTCAAGTGCATCCACTCTCATGGCCACTGCAACAAAATTGGATAAGGATACTGGTATACCAGTAGATATTACTGATTACAGAGGTATGATTGGCTCACTACTTTATCTAACTGCTAGTAGACCTGATATCATATATGCTACATGTCTTTGTGCTAGATTTCAAGCAGATCCAAGAGAACCTCATTTAACAGCTGTGAAAAGAATTTTCAAGTATCTTAAGGGAACAGCTGATCTGGGATTATGGTATCCTAGAGAATCAGACTTTAAACTAATAGGTTACTCAGATGCAGATTTTGCAGTATGCAGATTTTGCAGGATGCAAAATTGACAGGAAAAGCAAAAGTGGAAGCTGCCAATTTCTTGGAGGCAGATTGGTTTCTTGGTTTAGCAAGAAACAAAAGTTAATTTCCACATCAACTGCAGAAGCAGAGTATATTGCTGCAGGAAGCTGTTGTACACAGATTCTTTGGATGAAGAATCGATTACTGGATTATGGGTTAACATATTTTAAAATCCCTATTTACTGTGATAATAAAAGTGATATTGCTATGACAGGTAATCCAGTTCAACACTCAATGACAAAGCACATCAGCATTAGGTACCACTTCATAAGGGAACATGTGGATGAAGGTACAGTGGAATTGCACTTTATTCCCACAGATCAACAACTAGAAGATATCTTCATAAAACCACTGTATGAAGCTACTTTTACAATATTGGTAAATGAACTTGGCATGGTTTCAGGTTCTTTCTCTAAATCTGCTTAGTTTTTGTTCTGATGCATCAGATTTTATGATCAGTATTTACAGATATTACTATCTTTGTGTATTCTGTGCTTAATTGAAAATTGCTTAAGTACTGATTGTTGTCTGATGTGAATTTCTAGACTTTAATAGTGATATGAATGTTACCGTGATTATTCAATCCGATGAGGATAACTATGCTAGATGCTGACCTGGTAGTCTTTAATATACTAAAGATCCCATGTTTGAAGTAATTATTTCTGTGGAAATCTCTTAACACAAGAAAATTCTGATATTGAGCTTAGTTGAAGTTTACTTTGTGTATCTCATTACTAAGTCATAAACTGGAATAGTGTTTCTTATCTGTCAAGTTCTGATGTTAGTAAATCTGATGGATGTACTAAGTGCTGATAAACCTCACTAATCAAAAGAAAAAGAAAAGGAACTAAAAATCAGGTACTCCTTTGAGATCTATAGTAAAAATATGGAAGGGAAGACCCAAGTGCATTGCTGGTATTAAGTAATATGCATTAGAAAAGCAAAATAAATATTTTTCTTGGTGACTTTTCACACTCTATGATTACTGGAGAAATACTCTGATAATAGCATAAATTCTGATAAGCAGTCGTGACTCACTTACACTGAGAAGCCACTGTAAAATGGAATTTCAAAAGATGCGTAAAATGAGCACAAAACAGTTGAGGTGGATTTATGCATGAACTCATTCTAAAGTAGACTTCAGAATCATGACAAATTTTGAGCAAAGTTCTTAGTTATGCCTTATTTCTAAGATATACTGAAGTGAATCAGACTTTAATCTTTATCTAATATTTAGCTTACTGCACACACATACACTCCATATGAATGATGAAAATTACTTTGGTGATAACTGTTGTTTTAGATGAACGTTTCGGTGTCAGTTGCATAAATTTTGAGGACAAGTAATGATGGAAGTTCTGATGATTAAGTTCTGAAGAAACGAAATCAGAATTTGTGTGAAGAATTACAGAAATGGGCATTTACTTTTCGAGTTAAGGAATAATGTTCTGATGACTGTTATGTTCTGATATAAGTCTAAGTTCTAATATTAAACTCTGATTCTTTACTTGACTTATTTATGATTAAAATCTGAAACAGTCTTATTTAAAATCAGAATATGTTTGGGTGAGACATTAACAGTCAACATAATTTGGGTTAATGGTACATGTCTATGCACAATAATTTTTACTTGTTTCGTGTGCACATTAAATCCTGTTTTAAACTTCCAATGGCTGTTATTATTCTTACCCTGCTCACAGAGTTTAAGGAGAGAGCTGGCCCAAGTATTACTTTTGGAGATGACATCAAAGGTTATACTGTGGGATATGGCTTGATTTCAAAGGACAATGTCATCATTGAAGAGGTTGCCTTAGTGGATGGTCTCAAACACAATCTGTTGAGTATCAGCCAGCTTTGTGACAAAGGCAACTCAGTAACCTTCAACAAAGAAGCCTGTGTTGTGACTAACAATCAAAACAACAAAGTGGTACTCACTGGTGTGAGAGAGGAAATGTGTATCTAGCTGACTTCAACTCAACTAAAGCAGAATCTGTAACTTGTCTTCTCAGTAAAGCAAGTCAAGATGAAAGTTGGCTATAGCACAAAAAGCTATCCCATTTAAACTTCAAGACCATGAATGAGCTGGTAAAGAAAGAGCTAGTTAGAGGCATTCCTCTAGTGGAGTTTACAAAGGATGGACTGTGTGATGCCTGCCAAAAAGGAAAGCAGATCAAAGCATCATTCAGGAAGAAACTTGATTCAGCAATTGAAGAGCCTCTGCAACTGCTTCACATGGATTTGTTTGGACCAGTCAATGTATTGTCAATTTCAAAGAAAAGATTTTGCCTAGTAATTGTAGATGATTTCTCAGAGTTCTCTTGGACATATTTCCTAAAGTCTAAAGATGAGGCTAGTGAAATCATCATCAATCACATAAGGCAAGTTAACAATCATCCTGATTTCAAAGTTAGGAGAATCAGGAGTGACAATGCAACTGAGTTCAAGAACTATGTCATGAGAGCATTTTGTGAGGAAAATGGAATCTTGCATGAGTTTTCAGCAGCAAGGACTCCACAACAGAATGGAGTAGTGGAAAGAAAGAATAGATCTCTTATTGAAGCTGCAAGGACAATGCTTGAAGAATCAAAATTACCAACATATTTCTGGGCTGAAGTTGTAAACACTGCATGCTACACTCAGAACATCTCTCTGATTAATCAAGCAAGATGCATGACACCTTATCAATTGTTCAAGAACAAGAAGCCAACTCTAAACTTTCTTCATGTCTTTGGCTGTAAATGCTATATTCTGAGAAATCAAACTAATCAAAATGGGAAGTTTGATGCCAAAGCAGATGAAGGAATTTTTGTTGGATATGCTGTTGGTAAAGCATATAGAGTCTACAATCTAAGAACCAACATTGTTGTGGAATCTATACATGTTGTGTTTGATGATAAAAAGATTGAAGGACTGAAAGATGGAGATTACCATGAGAGCCTCAAATTCGACAATGTTGAGATGGTTAGTGATGAAGGTGATGATGAGAGTGATCAAGAAACAGTGTCTAAGGATAATGCAGACAAATCTACTACCAATGAAGCACAAAACTCAACATCCGTCGAGTTGCAAAATGCTTCATCCGTCGGAAGGCAAACTTTGTTATCCGTTGGTAGACAACCTGCCTCATCCGTCGGTACTCAAGATTCACCATCCATCGGGTTATCAAAAGGAGCAGGAAGTCAAGGCAGATCACCAATAGAAAGTACCCCTTTCTCAAATCAAAGATCCACAAACTCAGGGGGGAGTTTCTAGCAATCATAACTCAATCACACATCAAGACAACATTGAGATCTCTTTATCTAGAGCTAATCTACCTCAACCAAGGAAATGGACAAAAGATCACCCCTTTGAACTGATTATTGGTGATGTTTCTTCTAGAGTTCAAACCAGGAGAGCAACTCAAGAAGAATGTCTATACAGCAGTTTTCTGTCAAAGGAAGAACCAAAGAAGGTAGAAGAAGCCTTGTTAGATCCTGATTGGATTTTAGCTATGCAGGAGGAGCTAAACCAATTTGAAAGGAATAAAGTATGGAAGCTAGTACCCAAGCCTAAAGGAAAGAATCCAATAGACACCAAATGGGTATTCAGAAACAAGATGGATGAAAATGGCATAGTAGTAAGGAATAAAGCCAGATTGGTTGCTAAAGGCTATTGCCAGCAAGAAGGAATAGATTTTGATGAAACATTTGCTCCTGTTGCAAGACTTGAAGCCATCAGAATCTTCTTAGCCTATGCAGCCCATGCCAATTTCAAGGTCTATCAAATGGATGTCAAAAGTGCCTTTCTGAATGGAGATTTGGAGGAAGAAGTGTATGTTAGTCAACCTCCTGGCTTTGAAGATCCAAATTTTCCAAAGTATGTCTATTATCTACTGAAAGCACTTTATGGACTGAAGCAAGCACCTAGAGCCTGGTATGACACTTTATCAAAGTTCCTTTTGGAAAATCACTTCACAAGAGGTACTGTAGATAAAACTTTATTTTTCAGAAATGTTAATGGCTCTAGCATACTTGTTCAAATTTATGTAGATGATATTATCTTTGGCTCTACAGATGAGAAACTTTGTAAAAAGTTTGCCAAACTGATGCAAAGTAATTATGAAATGAGTATGATGGGAGAACTAACTTACTTTCTTGGTTTACAAGTTAAGCAAGTTAGTGATGGAATATTCATTAGTCAAACTAAATATATTTTTGATCTTTTAAAGAAGTTTGATCTAATGGATTGCACATCTGCAAAAACTCCCATGGCCACTACAACTAAGCTTGAACTAAACACTACTGAAAAGTCTGTGGATATTTCAAGCTATAGAGGCATGGTTGGCTCACTTCTGTACTTAACAGCTAGTAGGCCAGATATAATGTTTGCTACATGTTTATGTGCTAGATTTCAGGCTGATCCTAGAGAGTCTCACTTGATAGCTATTAAGAGAATTTTCAGATATCTCAAAGGAACACCAAAACTTGGCATTTGGTATCCTAGAGATTCTGGTTTTGATCTAACTGGTTATTCAGATGCAGACTATGCAGGTTGCAGAATTGACAGAAAAAGCACAACAGGAACTTGTCAATTTCTAGGAAACAAGCATGTGTCCTGGTTCAGTAAAAAGCAAAATTCAGTTTCTACTTCTACAGCTGAAGCTGAATATATTACTGTTGGCAATTGCTGTGCACAGATTTTATGGATGAAAAATCAATTGCTAGACTATGGTTTGCAAGTTGAGAGGATTCCTATTTTCTGTGATAACACAAGTGCAATTGCCATCACTGAAAATCCAGTGCAACATTCAAGGACAAAGCACATAGATATCAAGTACCATTTCATAAGGGAACATGTAATGAATGGCACTGTAGAACTATATTTTGTTCCAAGTGAGAAGCAACTTGCAGATATATTTACCAAGCCACTGGATGAATCCACCTTTTCTAGGTTGGTAAGTGAGTTAGGTATGCTTAATTACTCTTGAATCTATCTGAGTTATTTTGCAAGTTGAAAAGTAGCCAGAAATTTAACTGATTTTTTTTTGTCATGGATGAAATTTTGGCTAAGTCAAAATTTGCATCTCGACGGATGACCATTATCCATCGAGTTAAGTAATCCGTCGAGATACAATGTGCAAATAAAAATCAATTACTTTTCTGGAATCTTTTAAATCTTAACCGTTAATTCCCTGTACATTATCCATCGAGTACTTATAGTTTGTAAGCATTACACGACGGATAATGGGTGGAATTTTTACAGTTTATTTTTAAACGGCTAATTTAGGCAATTTCTATTGGGTAATTTACTTCTCTTTATTATTTTTTATCCGTTGTTTTTGAGTAAAGTATAAAAGCTTATTTCATTCTAATCATTTTCTTTTATCATTCTCAAATTCAACTGCGTTTATTTCATTCTCTCTCAAGCAAAAATCCTCTTTCTCTTTAAGCTTTTCTTCTCTAACAATGGCACCTGTAGTAAAGATTATGTCTCAGACTGGTTTCATTTACGAGAAGAACAACTTCACGGCTTTGGTCAACAAGGGCATTCAGCAATCAGAAGACTATCACAAGATGATGGACTTCGTGAAGAACTGCAAGTTAAGTTTTGCCATGCTTGAATCACCCACAATCTTTTGTGAAGTTGTAGAAGAAATGTGGACTTCTGCAATTTACAACTCTACTGACAAAACCATCACTCTGACCATCAAAGGTAATGAATTCTGTATCAATAGTGATGTGATAAAAGCATGTTTCAAGATTCCTGATGATAATGTAACTTCACCACACACTGACACTGATATTATCAATATGCTTAATTCCATGCATTATGCACTTCCTACTAATAAGCTAAGTGATATTAGAAGACTAGGTCTTAGGAAGGAATGGAGTTTCATGTGTGATGTTGTGACTAAAGTTTTCTCTGGAAAAGTCAGCAATTTTGATTCTGTGAACATTTCCATTCTTAACATGCTATACATGCTAGTTACAGATAAATTTTACAATTTCAGTGACCTTGTCTTGTATGAGTTAGGTTTTAAACTAGGTGAGTTAGCCAAAAGGGGAAAGAATGTATATTATGCTAGATTTTCCATGATATTGGCTAACCATCTTTGTCAAGAGATTGTACTTGAGAACCCAAACAACAAATTAGCTTCTTGGGTTCAAGAGAGAAGAATCATTATAGATTTGAACAGAGCCAACCATCATAGGGATGTGCCAATGTTCTACTTTCCTATAATGCAGACACCACAGGTAAGTGAGGTAAGTTCATCCATACCCTCAACTATTCCAATCTCCTCTATATCTTTGAGTTCAGGCATAGCTATGGCAACTGTGACAATGACCAAACAGTTGCCTACCAAAGCTGCCAAATCAACCACAATTTCTAAATCCAAGTCAAAGAAAACCCCCTCTGGTATCTCTCAAAAGGTACCAGTTGAAAAATCTACCAAAACCAAAAAGGGGAGTGTGAAAGAGGGTCAGTTAGGTGAGGGAAGGGGTGAACATCAAAGAAACCCCAAGGATAAGGTTGGAGAGTTGAGTGAATCCCAGCCTAGCCACACTGCAGTTTCCCAACAAACCGCAGTGCTTAAAAAGGAAAATAGCTCACTTCTAGCTACATCCTCCCAAAAGGATGTGGCTATTGAACAAAGCTCTCAGCCAAGAGCACAGGCCAAAAGGGTTAGGGACACAAGCTCACCCCAAACTTACACTAGAAAGAAGAAATCCAAAACAACTGGGGATGCATAGGGCACACATACAGTGCAAACTAGTGCTAAAGACACAGTCCCTGTACCTTCTCAAATTCAGATTGATGTGGCTCCAATAAATATGGAGTCACAACTAAAATCTCTTATAATAGAAGCCACTGAAACACCATACTCACCAACTAACTCACTGGAAGTGGATATGATAAACACTTCAATTCCTGATTCCCCTTCTTTAACCCTGTTGGGGAAGCCAAAATCTAGTGCAAGTGAGCATCATCTTTTAGATGATTTGTTGGCTCACTTGCCAATTCTTTCAGATACTATTGTGACATATGTGCCTCAAATAACTCAATCAACCCAGAGTCTACAATAGTTTCTCTTCCCACCTCATTCATTTCTACTCTCTCGATGGATATTGCTCATCCGTCGAGTAGTGATTGTATCCCGACGGATAAGCTTAACAACAGTTATCCGTCGGATAGCTTTACCACTCACCCGATGGATATCACTTATCCGTCGAGTGTCTCTGCACAACTTCAAACTTCAATTATTTCTAGTGCAGAAGATTTAGTGGTAATACAATCACTCTTAGGACTGAGAGAGGAGAGTGCTTTGAGTGAGAGGCTGGGTTGCTCCCAGGCAAAAGGAGAGGAAAAGAGTGAATCTCAGCAATCCATTTCTTCAAGATTGGCAAAAGTGAGTGAGAGGAGTCCCACCTTAGTAGGTGAAGGTGAGGGTGTGAGGGTGGGGAGCCAGGGTGAGACCCTGATGCAACAAAAGAGAGATTATGAGAGAAAGGCAGGTACAGGAGAAATAAGGATGGATCCAGCCATTGTTAGTGAGTCAATGATTGTGGATGATGCTGAAAAGGAAAGACAATTTTAGCAACATTACAAAGCTGAAATTGATAACATTTCCTTGGATGCTGACACTTTTATTCATCCTGTGTCAGCCTATCAATTGTTGGCTGCTCAGGGCAATGTGGAGGTAGAGCAGACTTTGAATTTAGTGCACACCATAGAATCTCTTCAAAGAGATAAAGCTGCTATTAACAGGATGCCTTCTCAAGCTGGAGAGCCATCTGAAGAATTTAGAGTAAATTCTAATGATGATGACTCTGGTTCTTTGGATGGAAGCATGAACTTAGGGGGAGCTGAAGGCCCAAGTTCTGCTTTAAGTTTACCTAAATGGGCATGGGCAAAGGAATCTACACCAGGACAATTCGAGGTGTCTTTGGTCAAACAAGTAATAGCTATTCAACAGGCCCTTCAGGAAACTTCAGATGATGGTACCAATGCTGTTCTTCAAGCTCACCTAGACTCTCTACATCTAATGAAGATCCGGCACTTAAGACAGAATCTCAGTGTGGATGAATTGAAAAGAGAAATAGCTGACTTGAAGACCTATAACTTTGAGAAGCTGGATTCAGTAATGCCATATGGTACCATGCAAGATCTACTACTAAGATTGAGGAGAGAATCAGACTCTAAAAAGAAGCTAGCCAAGATGGAAAACAGAGTTCAAGTTATTGAAGATTCAGTGGCTATTCTTCTTCAAAATCAACAGACTCAGGCAAATCTTCTCATGCAACTGGCTAAAGCACAAAGCCTAACTCCTCAACTTGATGATAACAAAAAGGGGGAGAGAGAATCAAGTAAGGGGGAGAAAGGACCAACAGAGGGGGAGAAACTTCAAGTACAAATCAACAAAGTAATTGTACCTTCAATTACTATCTCCAAGCCACCAGTTGCAGATGGTATAGATCTAATTGAAGCAGCAGCAATAAATTTGAAAGTTGCTCAAAAAGGAAAGTTGAGTTTAATCAACTGGGAAAAGATTGATGAGGAAATTCAAAAAAAGTTTAAACTAGTTGAGGAGCCAGTTAAGTCAGCCATCCATCACTCTCATGTCAAGCCAATCAGTGTGAATGAGATGAGCATGAACTATCTGGAGAAAGGACAATCTTCCTGCATCAAATCACAAAAGGCTGAAATAATTCTCAAACCAAGGGAAAATTATCCAAAGTCATCTTTGAAGAATCCCTTGGACACTGTCTATGAAACACCCAAGCCTGATGAAAAGAAGCTTCTGTCAAGATCCATTGTCTTCTATAAAGATCCAGCTGACTCAGCCTCAAAAAGGAGAATTGCTAAGATATTCAGAAATGGAAAGGAAATTTGTGTGGTAGCTGGACATCTACAATTTGATCAAGCAAAGAAAGAAGAGAAAGCAAGATTAAAGAAGGAAAAGAGGCAAGCTGCTCTAGATGCTAAGAAATCTAAACAAAAGAAAGAGCATAATGTCATCTTGGTCAAGCTACAGGTTGTAAACTCTTCTCAACAAATTCCCTCTCAACCATCTGAAGCTGCTGAATCAAAGAAGAAGATTGAAGAACAGAAGAAATCCCCAAGAAAGAAAGAATTGGCTAGAAGAACAAAAAGGAAACTGGATGTTGTTGACAAGGAATTGGAAGACCAATTTCCTAAGGAATCCACACCAGCTAAAACTCAAGCATCAAAGCCCTCTGTGGTATTTGAAGACATAAGGGTGGTGGACCCTTACAGGAACATACATGGAGAGCCTATTGTGCTAAAGGATGACCCAATAGAGTGGGATAAATTACCAATTCCTGACTTCAACTTGCCAATCCTTACCAAGCCAAAAAGGACAAAATCAAGGGCAGTCAAGAAAGTGAAGCTGTCACCTCTCAAATCCAAGTTAGTAGTTAAAGCTCAACCCAAGGTCAACAGGGGAGACTACTTGTACTTGTGTGACATCAAAGAATTCTCAGATCTAAACCTTTATCTGGAGGAACTGGATGAAGTAAGGGAAATTGATGCATACAGAAACCTACCTAAAAGGTTGGTGTTCAAGTATAAAGGAGGAAGGGAGATTCAGTGGCCTCTTCACAGGATACTTCAAGAAAGCCAAGCTGTGTTGATCAAAGTCTATTCATCCTTCAAGAAAAACTTTGGGTTCAATGTAACTGCAAGAAGACGAGTATTGAAGAAGATTGAAGAGCTGAGGAGTGTTAGAGCTAAAGATGCACTCCCAAAGACTCTAATCATCCCATACACAGGGAGAAGAGTGCATCTAAGGCCCTACTGGCTGATGGAATTCATAGATGATAAGGGTGTGAGAAGATTCTTCAGACTAGAAGACCAATTGAGTATCTCTAGCAATGAGACTCTCTTGGAGATGCAAGAAATGCTAGATCTCTCAGAATCTGATGAACTAGAATTCCATAGGCCGCTCCAGAATCAAATTGAAGAATACAACAGAAAGCTTGGAAGAAGATCCAGACCTTCAAGGAACTAGAAAAACCTGCTCAGGATAGAGGAGCATCTTGAACTGACTGTGAGCCAAACCTTGTACATTTTGTTTAATTGAAGCACTTTCAGTTTTATCTACTTATCTTTAAAGATATATGTTTAGGATGTTTTGTTATCATCAAGTATCTCTGAATTTATGGCTACAATTCTAGTAGACATAAATTGGGGGAGATTGTTGTGAATATGTTGTGTACTTGATGATCACTTAAACAAAACATCTAAGTAGATTTTACTTAGTGAAATAATGTAGCACTCGACGGATAAGAATTTTAGTCCCGACGGATAACTCATTATAGTCCCGACGGATGATTAACTTATTATCCATCGAGTGAGTAGCTTATGTAATAGTAAGTTTGTAGTACAGTGATGTATGCACCTTTGTATAGAATCTGTAGTAGCATATAAGTCATGTTGACTTTAACTAGATATGTAGAATAGGTTGATTAATTGTACATAAGTAATGTCTTGTAATTCTGTATAAGTGAAATGAAGTCAAGTGCCAAAATAGCTACCAACGGATGATCAACAAAGCCTTCGATGGATGATCAAATGACTATCAACGGATGTTTAACATAGCAGTCGACGGATGATCAATCAAGTCATCGACGGATGATCTGAAAGTCGACAGATGATCATATCAAGAATTCAAACATCAGTTGAACAGTGAAAGCTGACATACAGCCGTCGAGTTGTATACAAACACATTGTGGAAGCCCATTAACTGGGTAATAGAGGACGAAAAGCAGCAAAGATTAAGACTGTTAGATTTTATATTTGTTCAGTCCTTTTGACTTTGTAATCTTGGTATTATATAAACCAAGAGAGTAGCAAATAGAAAAATGACTGAGAAGCTGAGAAACACAAAAACAGAGAAATCTTTGTAAGCATAATTTTTAGCATTTCCTGTATTTTCAGCAGTTCTATTTTGTAAGCAGCTGTGAGCATTTTTGCACACAGAGTCCTCTCGATATATTATATATATCTTTGGTGGAATTGTTTAAATCCACCAGAAAGTTTTTAAAGACTCTTGTTTTTAATTACTTATGTTTTGATTCATTCAAGTTTACATTCCGCATTGTGCTAATCAAAACAAATATATCTATAATCGAGTTGAATATTTTTATTTCAAGAAAAAGGTTCAAGAATTCCATTCAACCCCCCTTCTGTAATTCTTGCTACATTGTTAAGGGACTAACAATATCAATTAGAAGATATCTTGTAACTGTGTACTATATAAACACAGCTTAGGGTTTACACTATATGTGTTATCATTATCGAGAAGATTATACATTATAACCTAGCAGCTCTTAGTGATATTGTTCATCACTGAAAGAGAACAACAGTTCTATTACAACAGAGTTTATTTGGATATACTTAATCTTTGTTACATACTTGTGTTGAAATCGATTTGATTGTATAAACACTATATTTAACCCCCTTTTATAGTGTTGTGTGACCTAACATAAACCGTTATGTTGTCAAATTCTATAGACATATAGGGTATCAATATAATTGGTGTCTATTCAACTTCCGTCTCTTTTGTGGATGTCTGGTAGTATGGTACTCATGCAACGAAAGTTGGCGTTTATCAGTTTCATGTTATCTGATTAGTGTCATCACCATTGCATGCTAAGGTTGAGAACAAGAAGGCCATTGAATAAAGTATTTAATGAAGTTTGAATCCAATGTTTGTCATATATATTAATTCAGTCAATATTAATCTTGTAGTTATAATTGTTAGTTTATTTCTTAGTTATAAACAACCTCAATTTGTTATCGTCTTAGCATTGAATAATAACCATACATTGTTGCTTAAGTGCGTGAATTAATTAGTTAACCAATACAGTCTTTGTAGGAATGAACTAGAAAAGATTCTATACTACTTGCGAACTCGTATACTTGCGTGTATTATTAGCGCGTGTTTATCGACTAACAAGTTTTTGGCGCCGCTGCCGGGGACTTTAGTGTTCATTTATAGTTTATGTGCTTTTCATCAGTGGTCGTTAAAGTTCATTGACTCGGACATTGTTACTTATCTGTTTCCTTGTCTTATTTCAGGTACTCTAGCGAGGGTGTATGCATACGCGTTCACGTACTCATAAGAGAACACTGGATAAAGTCGAGGAAGAAGTTGTGGTAGTTTGTAAGGAAGTTTTTGAGGAAGAAAAGAAGGTAGAAGAAGAAGAGAAAGTTGAAGAACCAGCTTTAGTAGAGATGGGTGATCAAGCAGAAAATCCCAAGGCTTTGATGGACTATTCTCAGCCTAAGATTAATGACATTCAGTCAAGCATCATCAGACCAGCCATCAGGGCTAACACTTTTGAGATCAAGTCAAGCATGATTCAGATGATATAGAACTCAGTTCAGTTTGGGGGTTCTCCTACTGAAGACCCCAACATGCGCATCAGGGATTTTATCGAGATCTGCGACACTTTTAAGTTTAATGATGTGATTGAAGATGCTATCAAGCTATGACTCTTCCCATTCTCTCTAAGGGACAAGGCTAAGTGCTGGTTATATTCTCTACCAGCAGGGTCTATCACTACTTGGGAAGATCTTGCTCAAAAGTTTCTCACTAAATTCTTCCCTATCGAAGACTGCTGCAATCAGGAATGCTCTTACTCAGTTTGCTCAACAAATAGGAGAATCTCTGTGTGAGGCTTTGGATCGATATAAGGAGATGCTAAGGAAATGCCCACACCATGGCATGCCTGATTGGATGATTATCAATTGTTTCTATAATGGATTGGGTGCTACTTCTAGACCCATGCTTGATGCAGCATCAGGAGGAGCCTTGTGGGCTAAAAGCTATGAAGAAGCTTATGAACTTATTGAACTGATAGCTGCTAATGAGAACCAGAATCCTTCCCAGAGACTAACTCAGGGAAAGTTAGCAGGAATTCTGGAGTTAGATGCAGCAACTGCTATCGCTTCCTAACTTAAGGCTTTGACGATGAAGGTGGACACTTTGACTAATTATGGAGTTATTCAAATCACCAGTATCTGCGAGCTATGTGCTGGTGCCCATGAGACTGATCAGTGCGTAATTTCTAGTGAATCAGCTCAGTTTGTGAGCAACTTCCAGCGATCGCAGCAACCAGTGCCAGCCACCTATCATCCCAACAACCGCAATCATTATAATTTCAGTTGGAGCAACAATCAGTGCGGTTCAACAGACTTATCAGCAGTATCCAGCTAAGCAGTATAACCCCCCTGATTTTTAGCAACCGTAGTATGCACCAAGACAACAACTCCAGCTGCAACAAGCTAATGAAAAATATGAATTAGAGGAGTTGAAGCTTATGTGCAAAAGTCAAGTTGTTTCTATCAAGACCTTGGAAAATCAAATTGGGCAAATTGCCAATGCCTTGCTAAATCATCAGCCTGGTACACTACCCAGTGACATTGAAGTGCCAGGAAAGAGGGAAGCTAAGGAGCAGGTAAAGGCAATCACTTTAAGGTCTGGAATGGTTACAAATCCCGAACAAACTCAAGAGTTGACTGAAGAAACTGGGGCTGAGAAAGAAGTAGAGCAGCAGGATGAAAAAGTGGAACCAAGAAAGACTACTGTTGAGCACACTCCTCCTGAGGGTAATACATGGGAGAAACAGATCTATTCTCCACCGCCTTTTCCTAAGCGGCTACAGAAGAAGAAGCTGGACAAGCAATTTGAGAAGTTTCTGGAGGTGTTCGAGAAACTTCATATCAACATACCTTTCGCTGAGGCTCTTGAGCAGATGCCTAGTTATGCAAAGTTTATGAAAGGTATTCTCTCTCAGAAAGTGAAGCTAGATCATTTAGAGAATGTCGCTCTCACGTAGGAATGCAGTGATGTGCTGCAACAGAAGTTGCCTCCGAAGCTAAAGACCGAGGAAGTTTCACTTTTCCGTTAACTATTGGAAAAGTGTCTTTTGACAGATGCTTATGTGACTTGAGAGCTAGCATTAATCTGATGCCTTTATCAATTTTTAAGCAGTTGGACTTACCTGATCCCAAACTGACTTATATGACCTTGCAGTTGACCAACCGTTCTATTACATATCTGTGAGGTATTGTGGAGGATGTCTTGGTCAAGGTTGATAAACTCATCTTCCCTACTGATTTCGTAATTCTTGATTTCGAGGAGGATAAGAAGATTCCCATGATCTTGGGAAGACCTTTCTTGGAAACTGGCTGAACCTTGATAGATGTACTGAAGCGTGAGCTTACAATGCGAGTTCTGGATCAGGATATTACTTTTAATATGTTCAATGCTATGAAATTTCCTACTGATAATGAGGAGTGCTTAAAAGTGGAGTTGGTCGATTCGGTGGTCATATCGGAACTTGATCAACTGCTAAGGTCTGATGCCTTCGAAAAAGCCTTGTTGGGGAATTCAGATAGTGAAGATGATGAAGGTGAAGAACAATTGCAGTATTTGAATGCTGCTCCCTAGAAAAGGAAGATTGATATTCCTTTTAAATCTCTGGGAATGTAGGAATTTAACAAAGCTCCTAAACGCCTAAAGCCATCTATTGAAGAAGTTCCACCTCTTGAGCTTAAGCCTTTACCTGAGCATTTGAGGTATGCATTTTTAGGTGATGCATCTACTCTACCTGTTATTATTGCATCTGACCTTTCAGGTAGTGATGAGGAAAAGCTTCTGAGGATTCTGAGAGAGTTCAAATCGGCAATTGGATGGACTGTATCAGATATCAAGGGAATCAGCCCTCTGCATGCATAAAATTCTTCTAGAGGAAGGTAGCAAGCCTACGGTCGAGCAGCAAAGAAGACTTAATCCAATCATGAAGGAGGTAGTGAAGAAGGAAATTCTTAAGTGGCTAGATGTAGGGATCATCTACCCAATTTCTGACAGTTCATGGATAAGCCCGGTTCAATGTGTGCCAAAGAAAGGTGGAATTACTATGTAGCAAATGAGAAGAATGAGCTTATTCCTACTAGAACAGTCACGGGGTGGAGAGTTTGCATGGACTACAGGACGCTGAACAAAGCCACTAGGAAGAATCACTTCCCTTTG
The DNA here is from genome assembly GCF_009905375.1 of Apium graveolens. NCBI lineage: Eukaryota > Viridiplantae > Streptophyta > Magnoliopsida > Apiales > Apiaceae > Apium > Apium graveolens. The sequence continues at coordinate 107,056,575 of NC_133651.1, read as the reverse complement.
CCCTTCATTGATCAGATGCTCGACAGCTTGGTTGGTCATGAGTACTATTGTCTTCTGGATGGTTATTTGGGTTATAATCAAATTTGTATCGCTCCAGAAGATCAGGAGAAAACTACCTTTACTTGTCCATTTGGTACTTTTGCCTTTAAACGAGTTTCTTTTGGTCTGTGTGGTGCGTCAGCCACATTTCCGAGATGTATGATGGCCACCTTTTCTGACATGATTAGCCAGAATGTGGAGGTGTTCATGGACGACTTCTCAGTCTTTGGCGATTCTTTTGATGAATGCTTGCAAAATCTTGGACATGTTCTCAAAAGATATGTTGAGACCAATCTGGTTCTTAATTGGGAGAAGTGTCACCTTATGGTGCGTCAGGGCATTATTCTCGGGCACAAAGTATCTAGTAAGGGTCTAGAGGTGGACAAGGCCAAGGTGGGGGTCATTGAGAATCTCCCTCCACCCATTTCTGTTATGGGAATTCGCAGATTTCTTGGTCATGCGGGTTTCTATAGGCGTTTCATCAAAGACTTCTCGAAAATTTCAAATCCATTGTGCAGTTTGCTAGAGAAAGATGTCCCTTTCAAGTTTGATGACGAATGTCTTGTAGCTTTTGAGATATTAAAGAAGAGTTTAATCACGGTACCGGTCATAACTGTACCTGATTGGAATGAACCTTTTGAGATGATGTGCGATGCAAGTGTTTATGCAGTTGGAGCAATTTTTGGGCAGAGGAAGAACAACATATTTCATGTGGTCTACTACGCTAGTAAGACCCTAAATGGTGCTCAACTGAATTATACTACTACGGAGAAAGAGCTTTTGGTTGTTGTCTATGGTTTTGAGAAATTTCGATCTTATTTACTTGGGACTAAGGTGACAGTTTTCACCGATCACGCTGCAATTCGATATCTTGTCTCAAAGAAAGACTCGAAGCCTAGATTGATTAGATGGGTTCTTTTGCTTCAATAATTTGAACTAGAGATCAAGGATAGAAAAGGAACTGAAAATCAAGTCGTTGATCATGTCTCGTGTTTAGAAAATCCTAAAGCTACTTCATTGGATAAGACATTGATAAATGAGTCTTTTTCCGATGAGCAGCTGTTTGGAGTGCAAGAAGAAGAAACATGGTTTTTAGACATTGTGAACTACCTTGTGAGTAATATCATGCCTCCCGACTTATCTTATGCTTAAAGGAAGAAGTTTCTATATGAAGTGAAGTGGTATATGTGGGATGAGCCGTTTTTTTTTCGACAAGGAGCTGACCAAATCATCAGGAGATGTATTCCTTACAGCGAAATGGGGGGGGGGTCTTAAGAGATTGCCACTCAACGGCTTATGGAGGACATTATGGTGGAGAAAAGATAGTAGCTCGTGTTCTTCAAGCAGGTTTCTTTTGGCCGACATTATTTAAAGATGCTCACCAGATCGTTTTGAAATGTGATCGATGTCAACATGTGGGTAATATGTCTAAGAGGGATGAGATGCCTCTTAATGTGCTTCTTGAGGTTGAGGTCTTCGATGTGTGGGGAATTGACTTCATGGGGCCATTTGTCTCATCTTGTAACAATCTGTATATCTTGTTGGCGGTTAATTACATGTCGAAATGGGTTAAAGTTAAGGCGTTGCCAACGAACGATGCGAAAGTGGTGCTTAATTTTCTTCACAAGCAGATATTCACAAGGTTTGGAACTCCAAGAGTCATAATTAGTGATGAGGGGTCGCATTTTTGAAATCGCAAGTTCACTGCTATGATGAAAAGGTATAATGTAAATCATCGCATTGCTACGGCTTATCATCCTCAGAAGAATGGTCAAGCTGAGGTATCTAATGGAGAGATCAAGTGCATTTTAGAGAAAGTCATATGCCCATCAAGGAAAGATTGGTCTTTGAAGCTTGATGAAGCTGTTTGGGCTTATATGAAAATATATAAGACTCCATTGGGAATGTCGCCGTTTCAGTTGATTTATGGTAAGTGGTGACATTTTCCTGTGGAGCTCGAGCATAAGGCATATTGGGCTTTGAAGAAGTTGAATCTGGACTTGGATGGGGCTGGAAAGAAGAGGATACTTCAATTGAATGAACTCGATGAGTTTCGACTTCAAGCTTATGAGAACAACAAAATGTATAAGGAGAAAGTCAAGAGGTGGCATGATCGGGGTTTAGTGATCAAATCATTTATACCGGGGCAACAAGTTCTTTTGTTCAACTCTCGTCTCCGTCTTTTTCCTGGAAAGTTAAATTCAAGATGGTCAGGGCTGTTTATTGTCAAAATTGTGTTTCCACATGGAGCGGTGGAAATTTTTGAGAATGATCCGGGCCAAGCATTAAAGGTAAATGGTCAGAGGTTGAAGCATTATTATGGTGACACGGCAACCCGCGAGGTGGTTAGTGTCGTTTTATTGTCCATTTGATCTCAAGATTCTACATCGAGCTAGAGACGTAAAAGAAGCACTTCTTAGGAGGCAACCCAAGTATGTTGTACATTAGTAGTTAGAGGAAACAAGAAAGAAGGAGAAAAACGCAAAAACAATTAGAAAAAGAAAAAAAATCAGGGCTTACTTCAGAAGCTTGGCGCACCCACGCTGTCCTAGCGCGTGCCCGCGCTGATTTCACAGAAACATGGCATACCCGCGCTGTTACAGCACGCGGCCGTGCTGATTTAGAAGAAGTAGCGCGCGCCCGCGCTGTCTCAGCGCGTGGCACCGTCGGGTCCCTGTTCGGAGAAAAAAACAACAGTTTCAAGAGAAAATCGAGATGTTTAGTCAAAAATCAATTCCAGAGCGATTTTTACTCTCCCACATCCCACAATTCCCTTTCCAAATCAAACCCATTACTCCCATTATTCCCATAATCAAATTCCACTTCTATTCCATATATAATTCTCTTTTCACCACCTATATATACATACACCTAATACACAAACTTCTCCACCAATTCATAAATTCTCAAACATAAATTCTCCCTTAAACACAACTCTTATTCTCTCTATTCACTTCCAATGGCACCCAAGAGACAAAGAACACAAGTCGATAACAGCACCACCGATTCATCAAGTGTGGGTGGTGTAAGGCCAAGGTTCTTTACTCCCGAGGCTGAAACGGAGTATACTAGGCTTCTTTCGAAGCCAACCATTAAAGAACGAGGTTTTCTGCCATCAGGGAAGGATGGTCAGCTGTTGGAGATGATTCTTGAGATGGGATGGGTTCCTATTTGAGAGGCAACCGTTGTTGTGCTCATGAGTGTTATTCGCGAGTTCTATATGAATTCTAAGGCCGAGAAGAATGGCTTCACGGTGGTTCGAGGGAGGACAGTGGAGTATAGTGCAGAGGCTATCAGAACTGTGATTGAGCAGCCCATGAGGAAGCCCGGGCAGGACACTTGGAACGATAAGACTCCAATAGACTTCGATCTGGATCTTATTGTTGCTACTCTGTGCCATCCCGATACTCACTGGAAGATGAAGAGGGGCATGACCGAGTATTCTACGTTCCCAGCTTCCAGTATGAACAGGTTTTCCCGTGCATGGAACACTTTTATATGTGCTAACATTATGCCATCTTTGTATGTGCATGAGATTACTGTGGAGTGTGCACGGTTGTTATGGGGCATTCTTCAGGGGGATTATATAGATTTGGGGATGGTGATTTATCAGGGGATTCTGAAGTTCTTGAGGGGGAGTACTATGGGGTCTATTCCATATGCGTCCGTGGTGATGAAGCTGTGTGTGGCAGTTGGTGTTCATTGGCCCGCACACGAGCAGTTGCAGATCCCGAGTGCTCCTATTGACAACACTACTTTGGCTATGATTCAAGAATGGGATGGAGGCAAGCCTGATCTGAAGGAGCTTGGTTATAAATTTACATTAAATAGAACTAAGCATAGTGAATGGGAAAGCAAGTGATTAAATAAGATAGGCTTGACACAAGTTCCATGCCTTGTATTTAATCGTGATATTGCAGGGTAGAAGGAATTGATATATTGTTACTCCAGTTTTGGCCCTTTTCGGGGCTTCCCCAATTATGTGCATGACTTCGCGAGCATAAGCCTTTCTTCATTTCTGGGAAGAGCCGGCCGCGGTCGGTCCTCCAAAGATCATATTTATCAATGGTCCTCGGGTTGGGGATTTCGCCCCTGATCATCTTGATCTCTTCTACGGTCATCAAAGTTCCTTCTCTCATTATTATTTCTTTCTCCTCTCTCTCCATCTCCGGTATACTTACTTAACCTCCCTTTTCGAATAAGGAACTCAATTTCGTCTTTTAATTGTCGGCACTCGTCGGTGTCATGGACAACATCCTTGTGAAATAGACAATACTTGCTTTTATCTAACTTGGCAGGATCTGCCTTCAAAGGCTTTGGCCAACGAACATCTCTGTCTCTCTCGATTTCCATCAAAATCTATCTTCTAGGAGCATTGAGTCTAGCATACTCAGTAAACTTCTGTCCAGGTCCCCCTTTTTTGGGTGATGATTCAGCTTCTTTGTTAACCCTAGGATACTTGTCATTGGCATTGTATTCTTGATCAACCTTTCGCTTCTTGCCACTAGTGGGCTCGTTGTTTATCACTATCTTTTTCATACTCTCTTCAACTTGAATATACTTCCCTGCCCTACTTTGGAGCTGTAACATGTTCTCTAGTGGCCTCTTGGCCAATGACATTTTGAAAAACTCATCATTAGTTCCTTACTGCAACGCTATCATAGCTACCTCATCATCGAGATCAGGTACCTTCAGGGCCTCCTTTGTGAAATGATTTAAATAGTCCCTAAGGGATATCTTTGCTTCCTGCACGATACTCATGAGGGAAGCTGAGCTTTTCTTATGCACCTTCCCACTAATGAATTATTTGATAAAGGCTTGACTTAAATCCCTGAAGGACCCAATTGAATTTGGGGGCACGCGGTTATACCACCTTTGGGCCATGCCCGATAGGGTTTGAAGGAAAGCTCAACATTTGATCGCATCATTCATCGGTTGTAGCAGCAGTGCATTAGAAATTTTTTTAACATAATTTGCGGGATCCCCGGTTCCTTCGTAGACTTTATAGTGGGCATCTTAAACTTCCTTGTGATATGGATGTTCATGATCTCTGCGGTGAAAGGCGGGGTTGGATTGTCCGGGTCTAGAGGGGGAACAACTCGAACGGGTTTCCTCGAGGGGAATCTATAGATTTCCTCCTAGGGGTCTCTTCCAAATCAATGACTAGGGTCGGTTATCTTGTTCCTCTAGATCGATTGTTCCTTGGTGGCTGCCTAGCCTGACTATTCTCCATGTCCCTTCTAAGACTCATGATTTCTTCTTCATGAGCCCGTATCCTTTCTTCAAAAGTCTGGGATGCCATTCCTCGATTCTCCTTATATTCGGGACACCTGCCTCCTATGGGCTTAGGGCGCTTGCCCCCAACAGGCTCTTTATCCTTATGCCTCCTCCTATGATTCGCATCCTCATCAGTCGACTCTTCACTGTCCTCTATTGTATAGGGTCCGGAGACATCTTTTTCAGTGTTGGTTGATTCAAACCTCTAAGATAATTAGGGTCGTCCCAAGGCTGTGATCGAGGTGGTAAGGGTGGCCTCCTACCTCCAGCCTCAGAGTATATCGACATCCTATATGTGGGTTTTATAGGCGTGTGATGCACTATGGTAGACATCTCGAAACCCGCATATTGTACTCCTAATTAAGCATTCAAATTCGGGTTTTGAGGGTTCGCCCTTAAATCTAGCGGTGGCTGAAATTCAGATCGGGGATCGAAGGATTTGCTGTCCCTTTTTGGTAAGTCGAGTGAGGGGGAATTTCAATGGCAGATGAGATTGTCTGGGTAGTTCCAGTCGGTGTTCCTTCAAGAACGTTGTTTCTGATCCGTATGAATACCATGGTTGTTGTCTTCTTCCCACAGACGGCGCCAAATGTTATGGATAAAAACTAGGGTATATTTAATGCTAAGATTCATGAGCTCAATGACTCTATTTGACTACTCTCGTGTTTCATGACTCAATCTGCCATCACAAGATGCCTACGTACCTTGCTGTGTGCTAAGAATCAAGTCAAAAATGTAGTTCTGATTTGTGGGGTGAGGCCCCTTATATAGGCGTGAGATGCCTTGAATTAGTTAGGGTTATGAGATTTGGTTGACAAGTCTCAGATTTAGAATGGATTTTGGAGTCCTAGAATTCAAGAAATTGATTTCTTATCCCATGAGGTTCCTTGGATACCAATCTCCAAGGAATTATATTTTTAATTGAACTTTATTTGTCAACTGATTTTACCCATATTTATTAATTATGAAAATAAATAATATTCAGGATTTTGGGCATCAATTGATCTTTGTTATTGAACCATATTAAGTCTAATTAATATAACATTTATTATGCCTCTAGGCTTATTTTCAACCCATACACTACAAGAAAAAAGCTAATAGACATCGGTTTTTGGTCGATGTCTTTGTGTTTTTTGACCGATGTCTTAGTCGCCGATGTCTATTCTAGACATCGGCCAGAAATCGATGTATGTACTAACATAAACATTAGTTTTCAGCAATTTTCTGATGTCTGATGTGGCGCCCTCCAAACCCGGGTCAGAAGTTTGGGGTCCACACACACACCTCATTTATAACCTGCTTCTAACAATAATAAAGAAAATAATAATATGCAATGACCCTACCTACCAACTACCATGGATCGCAACAGGTTAAAGTATACACACAAGCTAAACACATCTAATATATTACATACCGATCAAATCCCAACTAGTCAAACTCAACTGAGTATTAAGCATATTACAAACTTTTACAAACTTAAATTATTCCAAGAGAAGCCTACTAGCTCAGCTTCAACAACCTTAATCCCTAGCTCTCGCGCTGGACTGGGGATCCTTGCTACCAACTGGTTCCTTTTTAACTGGAAAGAATATAAACAACATTGCACAAATGAGCTAACTAGCTCAGCAAGTCACAATGACAAAACTGAGAATAATGATCATCAAGTAAATATGGTTATGATATCAAGTGAACAATGGATTATGATTTAGAATTGGATATTATACTTTTACTTTAAAAACCAAGGTTAGGCTGCTGATCAGTCACGCACTAACCCCGAGCAAAGCACACAACATTGCTCTAACTACTGGATCCAAGGCACACATTGGCCTAACTTGACCATTATATGGTCTGACCACGAATCTAGTCCACAATTTTATAAAAACAATCCAATTCTAACATAATAACAAAATGAACAATAATAAACAATAACCAGAATCATTAACAACAATGAGTACTTAACAATGAAAGGATTTCAATACTTGTATGGATCAACAAGGTAATTTCAAAGCTTGGATGCTGGGTAATGAAAGAATTGGATAACAAAGGAATCAATATTTCAGGGTTTCAAGGATTTGGTCTTTCAAAGCATAAGATATCATGGGTTGAGTATATAAGTAATTTAGTTCAGCGTTTGGTATTTAGTTTGTATGTATTTGTGGAGTAGTATCGTAGATTTGTGGTTCGTGTTTGGGTATACAATAATCAATTTCTTAGAAAGATTATGGTTCCTGGCTCAAGAACAATAATTGGAATCAGGGTTTAGGTTTCTGTGCTTCAAAGCACTTGCAATATCACAGGATTATCAAGTACTACAATATCCCGAGAAAGTTCAGAACACTTGCCTGGTACTAGCTTACTATTCTGCACTCGCTTCCAATCACAATCGTCTTACTCCTCAACTACCTGTTTCCCTTTCCTACGTCTTGCCTCTTCTGCTCACATATCATAAGCATCTATCAATCATCAACTCATAGGATTCTATTCAACACATACTTCTATCTACCCTTCGTTTTACCCAAATCCGATTAATCGGATTGAAAGTTACGCAATAATCAAGTACACACTGAATATATAGATCAATAGTCAATCAACAAGTCACATATAACACATAATATATCACGTAATCAATGATATGTCATTTATAAAGAAGTCTCGGGTCATAAATAGGCTTTCGGGTATTTAAAATGATTTTTAAAACATTTTTTCGGAATTAAAACGGGTCGTTGGATCAATTTTGGGCTAATAAACAGGGTTCGGTTGGCCAATTCTGGCTTTGAAATAATTTTATAATAATTATCGAAATTTGGAAATAATTTAGAATAATATTTTAAAGCTCAAAACTATTTTTCGGAATTTTTAAATCATTTTTAAATAATTAAATCTAATTAAATAATTGATTAAAATCAATTAATAATTAATTAAATCAATTAATCAATTAATTTTTGAATAATTGACCAATTAATTAATTAAAAATTAACTAAAATTAATTAACTAATTATTTCAGATTTATTTTTGAATTAAAAATAATTTTTGGAATTAAAATAATAATTTTCAGAATTTTCAGAAATTAAAAATGAATTTTTATAATAAAAATAAATAGGAAATATGATTTTTAAACATTTTATAAATAGGAATCCTATTTTAGAAAACTTTGCAAACTATAGGGACTAAACTTCACCATCTTCAAAAATACAGGGACTAAACTGCAATTTTGCAGTTTCAGTCGCCGGAAAAATCGGGGGTGGTCGGAGAACTCACCTCCGACATCCTTCCCCCACCATCACCTCCAGAATTAAACTACACAACACCAGGAACCTATATCTGCAATCAAAATTCATCAATAACCCCGGACTTGGCCGGAATTTGATCAAGAAACTCGCCCGTTTCCGGCGGGTTCGACGTAAACTTCAAAACACAACTCCCTTCTCTACAGACCTCCTTGATTCATGAAACTTGTAAGACTAGATTGCAAATTTCACAGAGAATACAATACACTATACCACAACATCAATCTATTTCAGAATAAGAAACCCCCAAATTTTAATTAAGAACATTCATACAGGTTATAAACCCTAATTTTAAAATTCGAAAATCAAACTCAAATTTGAACATGTTATTGAACTCCAAATCAGACGTATAATATATCAAAATCATCAGGAAAACAAGCTCTACAACATGCAATCATCAAATCATACAAACAATCATCCGAACAAAAATTCATATTTTTAATTAATTTAATTCGAAAATAAATAAATTTCCAGAAAATAAACCTTTGATTCTGCAGTGAAACAAAGCTCAGAATCTGATAGAACACTTCAAATCCTTCGTTTTGGTTACTCAAGCTTTGAAAACAGAGATCGGTAACGCCTTCGTTTTGCTGTTTGATTCTTAGAACAGTTTATGTAATTGGGGTTTTTCTCTGAAAATTATAAAATTAACTATCTGCAAATGATTTTGATACGAAACAAAATACGGTAAAAGGCTATTTATAATTACGGAAAATTAGTATCCCGTTGGATCATTCCGGATATAAAACGGTACGTTTATTTATAAAAACTGATCCAAACGGTATCGGTTTTCGGGATAATTATCCAAATCAGTATAATTTGTACTGCGGACTTGGTCTCAGCGCCTGGTTACACGTACTACGAAGTGATAATTGGGATTGTTTAATAAAAATCTCCCGTTTATTGAAAATACGGGTTTTATTGATTTACCGAAACGAATATTGTATCAAAAATGTTGCGCCGGGACCCGCGCAGAACAAACCGTACGCCGAATCGAAAAAGTCAAAACATGGAATATGCTCGAAATATTACAATTAGGTTAAGAAGGAGTTCTCGGAAGAGTTTCGGGTTCCAAAAACGTAACAACGGATGATGTCGATTGGTTCCCGTTTTTATAAAATAGATTTTAAATACTCGGAAAAAGATTTTATAAATTTCATAGGATCCTTATAAATCCATAAATCAACATAAAAATAATTAGGAAGATATGACAATTATCTATATTTTATTTTGGACATATAAAAATTAAAATACTCAATTAATATTATTTTTATATATCCAAGTACAGATAACACTTAACAAATAACTCACAGAATAGATACTGAACACACATAATAATTATTTAATAGCAAAAATAATTACACGATATATCCCGGATATTACATCCTTCCCCCTTCAAAGGATTTTGTCCTCAGAATCTCCTAAGAAAACAAATGAGGGTACTTTTCTCTCATATCACTTTCTAACTCCCAGGTTGACTCTTCAACCTTTGGGTTTCTCCACAATACTCTTACTAACTTTACCACTTTATTTCTCAATACTTTCTCTCTCTCCTCTAGAATCTCTATCGGGCTCTCTATCTATGACAAATCTGCCTGAAGCTCTATTGGCTCATATTCTATTACATGCCTGGAGTTTGGATTATATTTCTTGGGCATCGATTAATGAAAAACATTGTGAATGTGCTGCATGTGCGGTGGTAACGCCAACTCGTAAGCTACTTTGCCAACGCGCTTTAGGATCTCAAAAGGTCCGACATATCTTGGACTCAGCTTTCCTTTCTTTCCAAACCTTGTTAGTCCTTTCCACGGTGATACTTTCAGTAATACCAAGCTTCCTTCTTCAAATTCCATGTCTTTCCTTGACTGGTCTGCATATTTCCTTTGACGATCTTGTGCGGCTATCAATCTCTTCTGGATAATTTCAACAATTTCCTTTGTCTGTTGTACCAGTTCAGGTCCAAGTATCTTGCGTTCTCCTACTTCGTCCCAATATATTGGAGATCTATATTTGCGTCCATAAAGGGCTTCATAGGGTGGCATTCCAATGCTGGCATGATAACTGTTATTGTAAGCAAACTCTACCAGAGGTAAATGTTCGTCCCAACTTCCTTTGAAATCAATAGCACAAACACGTAACATGTCCTCGATTATCTGGATCGTTCTTTCACTTTGGCCATCTGTCTGGGGGTGATAGGTCGTACTCATATTCAGTCTTGTTCCCAAACATTCTTGAAAACTCTTCCAAAATCTTGAATTAAATCTTGGATCTCGATCAGATACGATAGACACTGGAACTCCATGACGAACTACGATTTCCTTTAGGTACATATGGACCAACTTGTCGAGCGAAAACCTTTCATTTATAGGCAGAAAATGAGCTGACTTGGTAAGTCTATCCACTATAACCCAAATGGCATCATGATTAGCCCTTGTCCTTGGTAATCCAACTATGAAATCCATGGCAATATGTTCCCATTTCCACTCTGGAATCTCCAATGGCTGTAACAATCCACTTGGTCTCTGATGCTCTGCTTTAACTCTCTGATAGGTATAACATTTGCTAATCCATTCCGCAATTTCCCTCTTCATGTCTGGCCACCAATAATTCTTCTTTAAATCTCTGTACATTTTGGTACTCCCTGGATGGTTGGAATACCTTGAATTATGTGCCTCCTGTAAAATTTCATTTTTCAGCTCCGTCAGTGGTGGAATCCAAATTCTAGATGAAAACCTCAGAATACCTTGATCATCTTTTGCGTGCATAACTCTTCACCTACCAAGCGATTTATATCTTGATCCATTACATCTTCCTGACATTTCTTTATTTTCTCAAATAATTCCGGTTGGAAAGTCATACTGTATACTTTCGCTTCCTCAGGCTTGCAAACTTTAATCTCCAATTCCAATTTCTGAAATTCCTTATATATATCTTCAGGTACTGATAACATATTCAACCTTTCCTTCCGGCTCAATGCGTCTGCTACCACGTTCGCTTTACCGGGATGATAATTAATCAAGCAATCATAGTCTTGGATCAACTCTAACCATCTCCTTTGCCTCATATTAAGTTCCTTCTGTGTGAATATGTACTTTAAGCTTTTGTGATCCGTGAAAATCTCGCACTTTTCTCCATACAAATAATGTCTCCAAATCTTCAAAGCCAAAACTATGGCTGCTAGCTCCAAATCATGAGTAGGATACTTCTGTTCGTGTGATTTCAATTGCCTTGACGCATACGCAATCACCTTTTCGTGCTGCATTAAAACACATCCTAGTCCTTTGTGAGAAGCATCACTATAAATTACGAAATTACCTTGATCATCTGGAAGTGACAAAACAGGTGCCGTGATTAATCATCGCTTCAACTCCTGAAAACTTTCCTCACATTTGTCGTTCCATATAAACTTCTCATTCTTTCGTGTAAGCTTTGTTAATGGTGTGGCAATCCTCGAGAAATTTTGAACAAATCGACGATAATATCCCGCCAATCCTAAGAAACTTCTTACCTCGCTGGGTGTTTTCGATCTCTCCCAATTCGTAATTGCCTCGATCTTTGCCGGGTCCATTTTGATCCCTTCATTACTAACTATGTGCCCTAAGAACTGAACCTCCTGTAACCAAAACTCAGACTTCGAGAATTTAGCATACAACTTCTTTTTCCTTAAAATCTGCAAAACTGTCCTTAAATGTTCCGCATGATCCTCTTCCGTCTTTGAATAGATCAAAATATCGTCTATAAATACAATAACGAACTTGTCCAAATATTCCTTGAAAATTCTGTTCATCAGGTCCATAAATGCTGCCGGGGCGTTGGTCAATCCAAAAGACATTACTAGAAATTTATAATGTCCATACCTTGTTCGGAAAGCTGTCTTTGGTATATCTTCTGGCTTGATCTTCAGTTGATGATATCCCGATCTTAAATCGATTTTGGAGAAATACTTGGCTCCCTTCAACTGGTCGAACAGATCGTCAATTCTGGGTAACGGATACTTATTCTTGATTGACAGCTTGTTGAGCTCCCTATAGTCGATGCACATTCTCATGCTTCCATCTTTCTTCTTAACGAATAATACCAGGGCTCCCCACGGGGATATACTGGGTCTGATTACTCCTTTCTCTAACAACTCCTACAATTGCTTCGCTAGCTCTTTCATCTCAACAGGCGCCATTCTGTATGGGGCCTTGGATACTGGTTCTGTTCCAGGTGCTAAGTCGATCGCAAATTCAATTTCTCTATCTGGAGCAAGTCCTGGTAACTCGTCGGGAAATACATCTGGAAATTCATTCACAACTGGAATATCTTCAAGTTTTGTTGGTTCTTAACTTCTGTCAATCACATATGCCATGAAATGCTCACATCCTTGTCGTAGTAACTTCTTGGCTTGAATCATCGTTAAGAACTTCTTTACTTATTTTTGACCCTTGAACGTTACTATCCGTTCGTCTGGCATTTTTACCATTACCTTCTTATTTCAACAATCTATCTGGGCATCGTGCCTAGATAACCAATCCATCCCTAATATAACGTCAAATTCTCCTAACTTAAATGGTATCAAATCTACACAAAACTTACTACCAGAAATCTCAATCTCACAATTCCCACAAACTTGATTAACAGATACACATTCTTGATTTGCTAATTCCACAGTCATTATTTCATTTAAACACTCAACTGGACAATTTAACTTACTAACAAAATCTTGTAAAATAAACGATCGAGTTTCTCCCAAATCTATTAATACTTTGGCACATAAAGAATTCACATTAAGCGTACCTGCCTCGACATCCGTATCCTGGATCGTATCCTTCACCGACATGTCAAAAACTCTAGCCCTTGGAGTCTCATTCACTGTTGGGGTAGATCCCATGATCCTTAATGTATTACTGACTGGGGATGATGTCTTACAATCCCTGGCCATATGTCCTGGCTTCCCACATTTAAAGCATGTAAATCCGATGGCTGGAACCTTTACTGCTGGATTCCGGATAGGCTGATCCTTATTTGCTGGCTCCCTTGCTGGCTGATTTCGGCACTCCCTCGAATAGTGCCCTTTCTGGTTGCATTTGAAACATACCACATTCAACTTATTACAAACTCCTCCATGCTTCTTTCCACATACCTGACAATCCGGAAAAGTTAGTCTCAACTGATTCGGCTGATTTGCATTAACTGGACGGTTGTTCTGGCCTCCGTCTCCTGCATTCTGTCTTCTGATATTAAAATTTCTCCCTGGCTAAAACTTTCCCTTCTTAAAATTTGGAAACTTCCCTGGTTGTGACTGACCCTCACTTCCCTCAACTTTCCTTTTCTTGCTTTCTTTCTCCTTCTGGAACATCTCACTCTCTGTCTCTGCGATCATAGCCTTTTGTACTACTCCTGCATAGGTATCCAATTCAAAAATGGCTACCTTCCCTCTGATCCAGGGTTTCAAACCTTGCTGGAATCTTTTAGCTTTCTTCCTATCAGTATCAACATACGACGGCACATACCTTGACAATTCTTCAAATTTACTCTCATAATCTGCCACCGACATAGTTCCTTGCTTCAATTCTAAAAACTTCAGCTCCATCTGATCTTGAATAAACTGAGGAAAATACTTTTCTAAAAACAATTCCTTAAACCTTTCCCAAGTAATAACATCTGTACCTTCCAATGTCTTCACCATCTCCCACCAGTAGGTGGCCTCATTCTTCAAATAGTAACTTGCAAACTCAACTTTCTGCTCCTCTTTCACTTTTACCAAGACAAATGCCTTCTCTATTTCCTTTAACCACACATTTGCTTCAATTGGTTCTAAGGAAACCTTGAATTCCGGTGGGTTTACTGCCAGAAAAGTTTTGAAAGTTACCTGGGGATTGGTCTGTCTTTGTTGTTGTTGTGCCAGGTGAACTGTTTGTTGGGCCAAGATTTGAAGAATTTGGGCTATTGTTGGGTCCATGGATCTTGGGTTCACATTTGGATTTGTATCATCTTGGTTGTTGTTGTTATTGGTTTCTTCATTCTGGGTATTGGTGCGGGTATTTCTTCTGGGAGGCATTTTCTGTAAAGAATCAAACAACTTATTCAGCTTTTGAATCAAATCTTTGCATAAAAGAAAAGTTTTGTAAAACAGAGGTATCTTTTTTTTAAAACAGTTGTAACTAAGTAAATTGCATGCTTCTTTACAGAATATAAACAGTTCTGGAAAATAGGGTACATGGTATCACAGGGTATAACTGGTGCAATAAATAAGGTAAGGTAAAACAGGTGCAATAAAGTAAATGACAGTGCTGGAAAGGAAAAAGGTACTGATATATATAGATCAAAAGTTCTAGGTACTACAAGCGTAAAGACGCTTCGAAAGTAAAAGAAAAAGGGTACAACAACCTACTCACTAGTCAGCATAGCTAGTCTATAAAGACAACTCAAAAGTCTACTGGTACATACTATACACCACTGTACATACTACATAACCATAACAACACTGCTCAACATCTCCATCTCTGAATCTCTGGCTCATGGCAAATCTGGACCTCCTATCTCCTCAAGCTCCTCTAGAACCTACTTAGCCCACTCCACTAGGAAATCAGGGGTGATGTCCTCATGTGTAGCTTCAGCAATCCTCACATCAGCTGCTCTACGAAACGCCTGGAGCCTCTCCCTAAGTCACATCTCACCACTCCCCATCTCTCTGGTACGCATGATATGCAATAACTCCTGGATCTGACCCTGTAGGAATCGCTGCTCCATAAGGTAAGCCTCAAACTGATGATATGGGACAGGATAGGAAGAGAACTGGAAAGATACTCCTGTGACTGAATGACTAGTAAAGCCTGAATCAGCAGGTGGGGGTCCTCTGACAGGTGGCCTCATGCCTGGAGGTGGAATAGCCTGCAGTGGTACGGGCTGCAACACAGGTCGAGGTAGTATAGCCAACACTGGTGGAACAACAGGACGTGGATCCGAAGATGGCACTTCAACTGAAGGCTCTGAGTGATTAGCTGATACGGGAATAAAAGAGTCAGCCATCGCTGCTATCTGAAATTATATCACAATATAAGAATCTCGAGCCACGACGCGAATTATACTACTACTGGTTATACCGTAACACTCAACCTCTCGACGTTCTATCTTTCTATTCCTTACTTCTAATCCTAATCCTCTACCCATTCCTATCAACCTAGGCTTGTGTCAGTGACTTATAACCTGTGATTCTGATACCAAACTTGTGGCGCCCTCCAAACCCGGGACAAAAGTTTGGGGTCCACACACACACCTCATTTATAACCTCCTTCTAACAATAATAAAGAATATAATAATATGCAATGACCCTACCTACCAACTACCACGGATCGCAACAGGTTAAAGTATGCACACAAGCCAAACACATCTAATATATTACATACCGATCAAATCCCAACTAGTCAAACTCAACTGAGTATTAAGCATATTACAAACTTTTACAAACTTAAATTATTCCAAGAGAAGCCTACTAGCTTAGCTTCAACAACCTTAATCCGTAGCTCTCGTGCTGGACTGGGGATCCTTGCTACCAACTAGTTCCTTTTTAACTGGAAAGAATATAAACAACATTGCACAAATGAGCTAACTAGCTCAGCAAGTCACAATGACAAAACTGAGAATAATGATCATCAAGTGAATATGGTTATGATATCAAGTGAACAATGGATTATGATTCAGAATTGGATATTATACTTTTACTTTAAAAACCAAGGTTAGGCTGCTGATCAGTCACGCACTAACCCCGAGCAAAGCACACAGCATTGCTCTAACTACTGGATCCAAGGCACACATTGGCCTAACTTGACCATTATATGGTCTGACCACGAATCTGGTCCACAATTTTATAAAAACAATCCAATTCTAACATAATAACAAAATGAACAATAATAAACAATAACCAGAATCATTAACAACAGTGAGTACTTAACAATGAAAGGATTTCAATACTTGTATGGATCAACTAGGTAATTTCAAAGCTTGGATGCTGGGTAATGAAAGAATTGGATAATAAAGGAATCAATGTTTCAGGGTTTCAAGGATTTGGTCTTTCAAAGCATAAGATATCATGGGTTGAGTATATAAGTAATTCAGTTCAGCGTTTGGTATTTAGTTTGTATGTATTTGTGGAGTAGTATCGTAGATTTGTGGTTCGTGTTTGGGTATACAATAATCAATGGCTTAGAAAGATTATGGTTCCTGGCTCAAGAACAATAATTGGAATCAGGGTTTAGGTTTCTGTGCTTCAAAGCAATTGCAATATCACAGGATTATCAAGTACTACAATATCCCGAGAAAGTTCAGAACACTTGCCTGGTACTAGCTTACTATTCTGCACTCGCTTCTAATTAAATAATTGATTAAAATCAATTAATAATTAATTAAATCAATTAATCAATTAATTTTTGAATAATTGACCAATTATTAATTAAAAATTAACTGAAATTAATTAACTAATTATTTCAG
The DNA here is from genome assembly GCF_009905375.1 of Apium graveolens. Taxonomy (NCBI): domain Eukaryota; kingdom Viridiplantae; phylum Streptophyta; class Magnoliopsida; order Apiales; family Apiaceae; genus Apium; species Apium graveolens. The sequence goes on along the minus strand of NC_133651.1, from coordinate 107,039,500 downwards.
ATTTATTTTTGAATTAAAAATAATTTTCGGAATTAAAATAATAATTTTCAGAATTTTCAGAAATTAAAAATGAATTTTTATTATAAAAATAAATAGGAAATATGATTTTTAAATATTTTATAAACAGGAATCCTATTTTTGAAAACTTTGCAAACTACAGGGACTAAACTTCACCATCTTAAAAAATACAGGGACTAAAATGCAATTTTCCAGTTTCAGTCGCCGAAAAAATCGGGGGTGGCCGGAGAACTCACCTCCGGCATCCTCCCACCACCATCACCTCCAGAATTAAACTACACAACACCCGGAACCTATATCTGCAATCAAAATTCATCAATAACCCCGGACTTGGCCGAAATTTGATCAAAAAACTCGCCGGTTTTCGGCGGGTTCGACGTAAACTTCAAGACACAACTCCCTTTTCTACAGACCTCCTTGATTCATGAAACTTATACGACTAGATTGCAAATTTCACAGAGAATACAATACACTATACCACAACATCAATCTATTTCAGAATAAGAAACCCCCAAATTTCAATTAAGAACATTCATACGGGTTATAAACCCTAATTTTAAAATTCAAAAATCAAACTCAAATTTGAACATGTTATTGAACTCCAAATCAGACGTATAATATATCAAAATCATCAGGAAAACAAGCTCTACAACATGCAATCATCAAATCATACAAACAATCATCCGAACAAAAATTCATATTTTTAATTAATTTAATTCGAAAATAAATAAATTTCCAGAAAATAAACCTTTGATTCTGCAGTGAAACAAAGCTCAGAATCTGATAGAACACTTCAAATCCTTTGTTTTGGTTACTCAAGCTTTGAAAACAGAGATCGGTAACGCTTTCGTTTTGCTGTTTGATTCTTAGAACAGTTTATGTAATTAGGGTTTTTCTCTGAAATTTATACAATTAACTATCTGCAAATGATTTTGATACGAAACAAAATACGGTAAAAGGCTATTTATAATTACGGAAAATTAGTATCCCGTTGGATCATTCCGGATATAAAACGGTACGTTTATTTATAAAAACTGATCTAAACGGTATCGGTTTTCGGGATAATTATCCAAATCAGTACAATTTGTACTGCGGTCTTGGTCTCAGCGCCTGGTTACACATACTACGAAGTGATAATTGGGATAGTTTAATAAAAAGCTCTCGTTTATCGAAAATACGGGTTTTATTGATTTACCGAAACGAATATTGTATCGAAAATGTTGTGTCGGGACCCGCGCAGAACAAACCGTATGCTGGATCGAAAAAGTCGAAACATGGAATATGCTCGGAATATTACAATTAGGTTAAGAAGGAGTTCTCGGAAGAGTTTCGGGTTCCAAAAACGTAACAACGGATGACGTCGATTGGTTCCCGTTTTTATAAAATAGATTTTAAATACTCGAAAAAAGATTTTATAAATTTCATATGATCCTTATAAATCCATAAATCAACATAAAAATAATTAGGAAGATATGACAATTATCTATATTTTATTTTGGACATATAAAAATTAAAATACTCAATTAATATTATTTTTGAATATCCAAGTACAGATAACACTTAACAATTAACTCACAGAATAGATAATGAACACACATAATAATTATTTAATAGCAAAAATAATAACATATTTTGTACATATAAAAATTAAAATACTCAATTAATATTATTTTTGAATATCCAAGTACAGATAACACTTAACAATTAACTCACAGAATAGATAATGAACACACATAATAATTATTTAATAGCAAAAATAATTACACGATATATCCCGGATATTACATCTGAGATCCTATTTTTTACAAAATGTGTTAAACTATATTGTTTTTATGTGATAATTACATCAAGTATAAGCCATTGAACAATTGCTAACACAACAAAAAAAGGTTTAGACATCAATTTTTAAATCAGTTTTGATGTCTAAGAATACCTTAAACATCGCCTAAAAATGATGTCTTTAAGATGTTAGACATCGGTTTTAAAAAAAAAACTGATGTCCAAAGATATATTAGACATCGGTTTTGGGCGATGTCTATTGACTTAAAGACATCGTTTTTTTTAAAACAAAACTGATGTGTTATTCCATCTTAGACATCACTTTTAGGCGATGTCTCTATATAGACATCAGTTTTATTTATAAAAAAGCGATATTGATTAAGATGTTAGACAACGGTTTTGGACGATGTCTATGTGTATAAAGACATTGATTTTATTATTTTAAAACTGATTTATATGTATTGTTTAGACATCGTTTTTGCTTGATGTCTATACCTATTTTCAACATCATCTTTTTATTTATAGAAGTGATGTGTATTATATTTGTAGACATCACTTTTGCAATGAAAAAAATTGATTTTAATAAAAGTTTTAGACATCGGTTTTATAAAAAATATGATGTGGATGTTACCAATAGACATTATTTTTCAAGGCATCATAAATAAAACTAATGTCTATATACGCAAACACAAAATTTTAAAATTGCACGCGCATTTGCAATAAATGCAATCCGGCCATAAATACCATTCACAACATACATCCAACAAATATCAATCCGCAAAATCGACATCATCAATCCGGCTAACCAACATCTACCAATCCGCAAAACAAACATCTACCAATCCGCAAAACCAACTCCTAAATAACTACATGCACTAGCTAGTCCACAACCATAATATCAAATGTTCAGATCTACATAACCTGTCCAAAACCAAAGTAGCACTGGAAACTGTTCAGATGTGCTCTTGGATATATCCGAGAGCTTCAACATGTACTTCATCAAGCTGCTCCTCAGTGTAACACATGCGAGTCTTCTGCAGCCACTGAAAAATTCAAACAAACTTTATTTTTATAAAATGAAAAGTGGACCTTTATATAATCCCAATGCCAAAAAAAGGATGCACACCTTTGTAGTTAAAGTCAATCTAGTGTCGTTGATGATTTCTTTCATGTAGTGCATGACTACATAAGCGCATTCCGTGCCACCAAGTTGCTTAGGAGACCCTGTTCCAAAGCAAAGTGTTACAACTGAACTAAACTACTTATTAACCATAATTACGAAAGCACAAAAAAGTGCTTACACTTAGAAATTTTGCTTTGGATGGCTTGTGATTTCCCCTACCAGTTTCAGAATTAAAACTTTTCAATGCCCTGCATCATTTAAATAAACTGATATAAGACCACAGATTATCAAAAGTTCTCATCAAATGTTGCAGGAAAAACAAAATTACCTCGATAATGCCTTTTCTAGATCTGGAAACTGTACTGGGTGAGGGAGAGGATTAAGAAAATATATTTCACCTTCCCAAATAATGGCCAAAATCCAATGCATAATGTTTTTATTAAAAAACATCTCAAAGACAAATTTCACACATTATATACTAGTTTACGTACTATTCAGCTTTTTAATAACAAAGTAAGAACTTACTTCTAATTGTGCGGCAAGAAGAATAGTCGATCCAGGTTACCCTCTTTCAACCGGTTCACGATGTAAGTTTTAAAGTTTGAATTCAAGTAATAAGTGGATCCTGGATCAACGAAAGCAAACGACTCCGCCAATTATGGCCGTTAACTTATCTCAGAATGCAAGTACCTACTAAAAGACATAATTAAACAAACCTGAACCGCAAAATTACTGAAATTGAAAAAAGGAAAAAAAAGAAACTTACGCCATGTAAGATGCAAGTACAGCTTGCCCTAGCATTTCAAACTCCAACACCGCCTGAACATTCTCACGTAACAAGTAAATTACTTTCTCATGTCCAAACACTTCTTTTTCGTATTTAATTTATATCGAAACCCCAGTAGTCTTCATCCATGTAACAGCATGCTTATAGAGTAAGTTAAAGCCTTTTGGCACTTTTGCACTTGGCTTTGCTTCCAAAAAATCTGACTTCAAATTATTCAAATCTAGACCTGGCTTTGTACCTGGTCGCTTCCTTTCTTTTTTCTTAATCTGTAGACAATTAATTAACTACCAAAATTTGAAATCTAGACAAAAGCATTTTTTAATTTTAAAATACAGACAACAATTTAAATATCCTCATACCGCTGGAGTTGTGTAGCTGATTAGTCCTTCAGGCCTTGCTAAAAAGGAGCCAAGTGCATCGCGGACTGTCACCATTTCGCCACGTACCGGCACCGGAAGCAACGCATCTGGTTTGAATAGCCCATCGACAGATACACACTTATGTCCAAGTGGTATATCGATTCCATGCACTTTTTCTTTATCCTTTCCAGGGTACACCATACCAAAAGCAACCTTGTTGTCTATCGTGTTGACGGATAGCTCACACGATCTCTGCCCTTAATACATACAAAAAAAACATAAATACGAAATATAAAGTACCAAGTTGAAAAGAAATCATTATTGCATTATAATAATTAAAAAAAATACTAAGTTATTGATAAATTACCAAAACTCCAGGTGGTGCAGGTGTTGGAACACATTCATCAACGTCGTCGTCATCATCACTGCAGGCCACTACAAATGCTTTTTATGGCTGATGACTTGCCTTTTCCGACATGATTGGGGAGTGAAGAGCGATCCCTGAAGCCATCATTGCCTTCAACTCAACAATCTCTGCCTCAAGAGCCTGCGTCTTTTTATCGACCTTTTCATCTCTTTCTCGATCACGAGCCAACAACTCTTTCTTCGTGATTCGAATCTTTTTCTCTCTAGGCAGCTTAAAGTATTATTTTGGAGTTACGTACCCTACAACAGCCCGAACCCTTCCTGAATGTTCACGACTGTCCGAAGCTGTAGTCAGAATGTCTTCACCTCCAGAAAATTCTATTTCACCCTTCTCTTTTTTTCCAACAGAGCATTCTATTAATATTGCAAAAAATTACAGAAGTAGTAACAACCATGTCGATAATTAAAAAATAATATTAAACATAACATGATGATACAACAGCCATGCCAATAATTAAAAAACAATACTAAGTATGAATAAAAAATGTTAAAAATTTAGTCTCTCTTCTCATCTTTTTATCTCTCTGTTAATTCTTCTTCTTCGTTTTCCGAATTGTTCATCTAGATCGGCTAATCAGACTGTTCCTTCGATTGTAAAGATTGATAATTCTATCTTCAATCTTTATCATAATTAAAAAATAAGACTAAGTATGAAAAATAATTAAAAAAAACCCAACAGGATTAACATAATCATACGTGAACACTTACAATTTTTTCACATACAGCAGCCAGGTCTTCATCGATCTCTTCGCCATTTTTCCGCTTCCGAGCTTTTTGCCAAAAAATTGCTCTATCGGGTTCTTCTTCCGGCTGTAACTTTCCTTTTTTGATCTGTTCAAAATGTGCAGCAAAATATTAAAAATGCAATTTTTTTAATAAGATAGTAATAAGTTTGTTCTTACTTCGTCTTCCTTTAGACCAATATAACCCTTTCTAAACAAGCAATGGTGATACTTTCTCTGCGAAACCCTTTCACTCTGTGCTTCATGAACTCCCTACAAACAAATTTATAGAATTACATAAACTGATGTGCAAAATTAACAGGAAAGGGAAAAACAGTTGGAAAATTACAAAAGTCCAATAAAATAAAATATACCGTCCAGCTAGGATCAGTCCTTTACTTCACAAAATTCTTCCATGTTGACTTACTGATAAAAGCATATCTCTTAGGTGGCTTATTCAGTTTCTTCTTGTCTCCAACAAACGGAAGCACAAACTTCCTCATTAAATCGGTTTTAAATTGTCGCCATTTAGAGCCCGCAGACTTTAGGACAATGTCCTCACAGTATGGACCAACTTTGAATGTTGACTGGCAAAAAACACGAGGAATAATAATAATTTTAAATTAAAAAATTAACAGAACAAGTGCAAAAAAATTGAACGGGTTGTGGAGTACCTGAATATCTATCCAAATCTTTGATTTTAATTCAGGATCTACACTTGTCCAATTAGCAATATCAATTGGAATTGTAGTCATGGCCAACATACTGATATAGGAATGCAGTCGGGCCCTGTTTTCCCCGTTAGGAATTCCCCATTGATCACATATAACTTTAATTTTTTTCCCACGCACTTTCTTCATAATTACTTTAGGCATTGCGCATACCCCTCGAGTACCTCCAGAACTTCTTGCCACAGCACCAGTTGAGGTAACTGCGGGTTGCTCGTACTCCTCCAGTTGAGGTTCTGATGCCTCGAGTTCATGATTATCACAAGTGTTAGGTTACACACACTGTAGAAGGGGGTTGAATACAGTGTATACTGCAATCAAATAGAATTAAGAACACAAGTATGAAACAAAGAATAATCTTATTAATAAAACAGTATTACAATGGAACCGTTCTCTCTCAGTGATGAACAAATATCACGAGAGCTGCTAGGGTTACAATGAATAATATTCTCGATTAAGATAACACTTATAGTATAAACCCTATGCTGTGTTTATATAGACACACAGTTATAAGATAAACTTCTAATTGATATCGAACATAACTCTGCATCATAAAATATATCAACTAGTTATCTTTTCCTCCAAGTATTCTATTTTTCATCGAATTCTTCTCCATCCATATCTCTTCTTGTGTTTTCCTTAATCTTCTTTCCTTGAGTCAACCGCCTTCCTTATCTGAACGTCTTCTTAAGTCCTGATATTATCTCCAGATAAATATATTCTGATATCTTAAGTCCTGATAACTTAAGTTCTGATATCTTAAGTTCTGACTTCAGTATAAGTACTAATTTCTAGTTAAGTCCTGATTTGTCCTGTTAGTTAAGATCTGAAAACTAAACACAAATCACTATTAGACATGACATCATAAATATATCTAACAATCTCCCCCAACTTGTAAATTAGCATAATATACAAGTTTAATAGATATTTGATGATGTCAAAAACATTAAGTACAAATGCATATGAGAATTTGACTAAGTAACTACAACTCACAATCCTTGTAGCTTTTACCATCCTTAAAGTCTGATATCAGCTTTAACCTGTATATCCTTCAAACTTTATCAGCTGTAGTTCCTGACTTGGATTCAGTGTGTAATCTCTTTAATGTCAGGAGTTGTTCTGAGATAGTTCTTCAACCGAATTCTTTCAGCATATTCAAGTTCATTTTGCATCCTCCTTTTTGCATCTTTAAGTTCAACTGTATCTTCACCTGTTTGAAAGATAGCAGCCCTGAGATCATTTATTTTTGCTTTCCTTATATCCCGATCCAGTCTGATGACATAGGCTTTATCAAACTCTAGATTGAATTCAGGATCTTTAATACCAAGAAATGTAGTGATGATTTTGGCGGTATTATGCTTCATCTCAACTATATCACCATTGTGAGCTCTGTACTTAGGATAGTATGGTCTGTCAGACTTTACAGGGTAAAGTTTCTTCTGCCTATGAATATCAGATTTTAAGTAACTGGCAGCACCATCTGTTGACCTGTTTTTCACTTGAAGTAGAAATAGTACATGTTGCAATTCTTCAAAGTACTTCAAACGTATAGCATTCTTTCTAATCTGGAATACCCTCCCATCTGTCATGAAGTATAGCATGATATCTTCTTTTAATACAGAGTGGTAAACCATTTATACAGACTCCAGTTGATTCAATCTTTCAGGAGTTGTTCCCACTCCTGGTTCACTCAAAGAAGTTGGATCAGAGGTAGTATTATTTACTCTCTTTTCTTTAGAACTACCCAATCCTGATTTGTCTCTAGCTTCCTTTCCTCGAATAACTCTTGCTTCAAATCCACTTGATGAAGTCTTCAAAGGTTGAGTAGATTGTTGAGCTTTAGTAAACCCAGGTAGTAGAATTTTTGAAGGTTTAACATGAGCAATGTCAGAGGTTTCCTTTCCTTTATCTTCTGATATCAAGCCAACTTGAGCTCTGTCAGAGGTTGCTAGCTTCATTGTCATATCAGAATTTACTAAGTCCTGATCTTGAACAACATGAGCTCTGTCAGAGGTTGTTTGAATATTCTTCTTCTTCAAAATCAGAGTAGTATCTTCATCAGAATTTACTTCCAGATCCATAATTGGCATATAAACCTTTGCAGGTTCATCAACTTTTGCTTTGCCCTTGAATCTTGGATCTACCTCTACTTGTGATTTGGCTTTGGATTCAGATTTGGTTGCCTCAGAGTTTGTCTTCTCTTTAATCACAATGCCCTTAGGCTTCGGAGGTTTCTTTGCAGTAATAGAAGCTTTAGACTTGAATTTTTCATTTTATGCTTTAAGTCTGGCTTCTTCTTTCTTCAGACTTTCAAAGTCCATTCCTGGATTGTCTTTGAGAAATAGTCTTTTTGAAATTTCTTCATCCAGCTTCTATAACTTGGGGTCTTGATAGTATACTGATGTTTCCTTCCCCTTAAGCTTCAGTGTCTGCATAAACTTCTGTAATTCTTGACTTTCACCCTGTATCAGAACAGCAGGATTAGTCAAAACTTGCTTATCAGAACTTTTTCTTCTATCGGCATCAGAGCTTGATCTCTGTGTAGAAGTTCCTGCTAGCCTGGATGAAAAGCCTTTGCCTTGTTCATGACCTCTACCCCTTTCAGAGTTTCCCTGGTCATCATTTCCATCATCCTTTTTCTTCAGTGCTAAATCATATTTGCATTTGGACTTAATCATTTTCTCCTCCTTTTTGGCATCATCAGGTAATAGGAGAGAGATAAGTAATTCCACTGAAGATTGGATTTCATTTAGTTGAACTTGTTGAGAAGCTTGATTTTTTAGTACTTCATCAATCTGAGCTTGCTGTTTCTCCTGAGCTTTCTCAATAGCCTCAACTCTGTTAAAGGTAGGCTTAAAAAACCTGTTCTTATCCAGTTTAACACTCATGTCTTGCTGAATCAGGGTTTCTTGAATTTTGTTCACCTTGGCTTGAGTTATTGAGTGTTGACCTTGAAGGTGCCTTGTACTCAATACAGTAACTCTGAGCTGTGCTTTGAAATCATCATTCACCAGCATCTCATCAGCTTTAACCAGGTGCTCAGCAAGAATATTTATAGTAGGAACAAAATCAACTTTGTTCCACTCCTTTATCCATTCTTTTCCTCTTGGAGTTTCACTCCAAGGTACTGGTGCATCCCCTCTCACAAACTTTTTAATCAAATCAGCTTTATTAACTGCTGGTAGAGGTGCATGTCCTGAAGGACCAGCTGCATCAGCATTTTCATTTATAGCAGCTTCACCAGTAGTGTCAACATTTGCAGCATCAGAACTTACAGAGCCTGCAGAATCAGCTTCCTCTGATAAAAAATGATAGTGTGTGAGGCTATAGAGGTTTCAAAATCATCCTCTAAGCTCTCATCAACATCCAAGTTTTGATGCTCACCTAATATATGATCTTCATCATCTAGATTCAGAGGAGGTGTTGTTGGAATATTTGCATTGAAATCAGCATCTAAAATTGGTGTTGTTGGTGGTGTTTATTGAAGAATGGTTGGAGCTTCCAAGTACAGAACCTCAGGCACAACCAAGTTGTGAATATCTATTTCAGCACTTGTACCTGGGTCTTCAGCATGTACTTGTTCAAGGATAGGAGACACAGGAGGTTTAGGCACTCTGTCTTGAGCAGTGTCTTCAGCTTGAATTGGTGATAGTGGAGGTATAGATTTAGTGGCTTCAGCAAATTCTGGTTGTGAAGATGGAAGGGATTCAATCACAATTGGCTCCTTTGGGATCAGAGATTCCTGATCCCCTTCCTTAGCTGCTGCTTCCACATCCTCTGAATCTGACTCAGCTGTGTCCCTGTTAGCTCTTTGTTTCTTCCATCTCTTCAAGAGTGGAGAGACTTTGGGAGCTTTGTCATCAGAATTTCTCTTTCTAAGTCTTTTGAGGGGCCTAGAACTCCCAGTTTCCCTTATTTTCTGAGGAGACACTTCCTCAGCTGCTTTAGCAACAGGTTCTGATGTTTGAACCTGGGCCTCATCTTCTGAATCATCTCTCAGAATCATCCTCCTTCTCTTTTGTTGTGTCTGAGGTGACCACCTACCTGGTGGGAGGCCAGCTGATGGAGCCACTCAGGCGAGCAGGACTGTATGGAGATCTCAGCTAGGAGATGAGGCAGGGCCATCACAACAGGCGCATGAGGAGGATAAAGGAGCTGATATGGGAGCTGGCATGAGCATGATGCAGTAAAGGCATCAGGCACGAAGGATGGATGTGATGCATGACATCCATAGCAGGTTTGCACACGATCTCACCCAGGCACTTGGGACAGCTTTAAGAGCCACCGGTGTTGATATCCAGTGGCCAGTTTTTGGTGAGGATTCCATGTATCCACCTTCGGACACACCCGACACTCCACCTGTTGAGGGTAAGGAGCCTGATTCTGATTAGGTATGCCTGAATTCCTTACTATTACCTTCACTGAGGATAGTGAATATTTTAAGTTTGGGGGTAGTAGATGAAGGGATATGTTTTTGTGTGAGTCTCATATAGTTTACATATTCATGATAGTTTAGTTCATATAGTTTGCATCTTTTTCCATATAGTTTTTTTTTATTTTGATAGTTTTATGTTATTTTGTTCATATAGTTTTCATGCATTTGTATTATAACATGATCCCTTAGATGATTTCCTGATTGACTTGTGATATTGATGCTAGTGTAGTGATGTCGTGTTTAGAGATGTTAAGTCGTATTAAGTTGGTTTGCATGCTAGAGACACTTGTATTTCACTAAGTCTTATAGGTTGCTAGAGTGCTAGATCTTAGTCATGGTTTATTTGTTTTTCGAGGTTTAATCGCTTGTTTATATTTAGAATTTAGGATATTCTCTTAATAATAAAAGACATGGATATTTCTAAATTGGAGAAAATTGGATTTCATTGCTAGTTGTGTGGCTAGGTGTCAATTGGCTAGTAGTCTGCTCATATTTATATGAGTAGTCTAGGGTTGAATGAGATGGAGTGAAACGCACTCATTCATAAATTCGTTAAAAGAAAAAAAATAAAAAAAAGAGAAAAAAAAGAAAAAAAAAGAATAAGTGTTATGTATAATTGATCACGAGTGGGCTCTTTAGTACTCGAGTTATTAAGTTCTTAGGGGACTTTGTGCCTAGTGGCCTAAGGCTTTTATAGTCTGGGATCCACTAACCTAACGCTCGCTACATGGGTACTATTGTATATGTCTTTTATGGACCTCACGCATTGCACGATCAAATAAGCATATGTGTTTGTTTTATTGTGAATAAAAGCATGAATCCATATAAAACTCCGATATAAAAATTGAAGTGTTATAAATTATTTTGAGTCTAGCTTTTATTTTGTTTATAAACTTGTGATTGTCTTGATAAGTAGTGAGTCATGATTATTGATCTAGTTGCGATAGTATATCTGTAAGCATCTACACACACGCACGACTCTAGTTTGTAATTTGATTTGTGTGGTTTGACTGATCTTTATGCGAATAACTGCATTTGATAAGGTATTGCTTATCGATTGGTTTAGTTATTCTATGGGGTATGTTGCATTCATATTAGTTGCATTCATGCATTTTTATTTCTTGTTCTTTGAGTTTGTTTATGCTTGAGGACAAGCATCGATTCAAGTTTGGGGGTATGTTGAGTGGCATTTATGACACTTTATAATGCTCTAATAAGCTTTGAATTGATGCATTTGTACTCAAGTTGTTAAGTGTTATAACGTGTTTTCTAGTGTTTTTGCATTTCAGGCATCAATTTGTGAATCAGGTGAATTAGCATTATTTTGGTGCTAATTTGGTGTCAAGGTGGTGTTGGAATAAAAGCTCGTGGAAAGTCGGCTCGAAGCAGCAAGGAAAAAGATGAAATCTGAGTTTTTCCCAAAAGGATGGTGCGCCCGCGCTGTGATAGCGCGCGGCCGCGCCAGGATTCCAGAAAGGTAGTGCGCCCGTGCTGTGAAAGCGCACGGCCGCGCCGGTTCGAAAATTTTGAATCCTGATTCTAATTCGATTCTAAGTGGGGATACTTCCAGATTACAAAGGGCTGCTATATATATTCAAATAAGAACGTTTTATTGAGAGAGACGTACCAGAGTGTAGGGAGAGCCGTAAGAAGACCGTTTTTAGCATGATTCAATGAAGACGAAGAAGATCTTGTTTTTACTTGTGAATTTTTGTTTTAAGTTGTATTTGGATGCTAGTTTTCTTACTTGTGAACCTTACTCTTGTTTTGTACTTGGTTTTAATTATTCGTTATAAAGACTACATTTGTTATATCATGCTTTCATCGGAACCCACGTTGATGATGAGTCCGATTATGGGCTAATCATTATCGTGGGGTTCTAGCGGATTTATTTATGGATTTGTTTAGTTAAATTGTTTCGATGCCTTAGTATTTGGTGATTAATTAATAGCCTACTATTGGTTGTGCATATTCGTCTTATGAGCGTCGCGAACTTATAAGATAGTGAGTTAATTCTTAATGAAGCGACAGTGAATTTAAGGATTTAGAACTTGCCATGTTAGCATAGGTTCATGTATTTTTATGCATGATTCGTAGGTCATTTTAACCATCTTACTTGCCCTGTGTAATCAAGATAGATAACTTGTGCTTAAACCGTTATGTTGTCAAATTCTATAGACATATAGGGTCCCAATATAATTGGTTTCTATTCAGCTTCTATCTCTTTTATGGATGTCTGGTAGTATGGTACTCGTGCAATGAAAGTTGGCATTTGTTAGTTTCATGTTATCTGATTAGTGTCATCACCATTGCATGCTAAGGTTGAGAACAATAATGCTATTGAATGAAGTATTTAATGAAGTTAGAATCCCATGTTTGTCATATATATTAATTCAGTCAATATTAATCTCGTAGTTATAATTGTTAGTTTAATTCTTAGTTATAAACAACCTCAATTTGTTATCGTCTTAGCATTGAATAATAACCATACATTGTTTCTTAAGTGCGTGAATTAATTAATTAACCAATACAGTCTCTGTGGGAATAAACTAGAAAAGATTATATACTACTTGCGAACTCGTATACTTGCGTGTATTATTAGCGCGTATTTAGCGACTAACACTAACAGTAATCTCTTCTTCAGTTCCTGGAAGCTTTCTTCACACTTCTCTGTCCAAAAAGAATTTCTCGTTCTTCCTGGTTAGCTGGGTTAACGGAGATGCAATCTTAAAGAAATCCTTTACAAATCTGCGATAGTATCCTGCTAGCCCAAGAAAACTTCTCACTTCCGTCGGAGTCTTCGGTTGCTCCTACTTGGATACGTCTTCAATATTTACAGGGTCTACCTTGATACCTTCCTTACTTACCACATGTCCAAGAAACTATACCTCTGTTAACCAAAACTCACACTTGGAAAACTTTGCATACAATTGTTTTTCTCTTAACCTTTAAAGGGCAATCCTTAGATGCGTTGCGTGATCTCCTGGAGTCTTTGAATAAATGAGGATGTCATCAATATGTACAATAACAAACTTATCCAAGTACTCCTTATACACCTGATTCATTAAATCCATAAAAGTCGCTGGTGCATTGGTCAATCCAAACGACATCACTAAGAACTCATAATAGCCATACCTTGTTCTGAATGTAGTCTTGGGTATATCTTTAGGTTTTATCTTCAGTTGGTGGTAGCTAGATCTTAAGTCAATCTTTGAAAAATAGCATACTTGTTAATCGCTAAACACGCGCTAATAATACACGCAAGTATACGAGTTTGCAAGTAGTATAGAATCTTTTCTAGTTCGTTCCCACAGAGACTGGTTGGGTTAACTAACTAATTCATGCACTTAAGCAACAATGTATGGTTATTATTCAATGCTAAGACGGTAACAAATAGAGGTTGTTTATGATTTAGAATTAAACTAACAATTATAACTAAGAGAATAAGATTGGTTGAATTAATATATATGACAAGCATGAGATTCTAACTTCATTAAATAATTCATTCAATATCCTTATTGTTCTCAACCTTAGCATGCAATGGTGATGACACTAATCAGACAACACGAAACTGATAAACGCCAACTTTCGTTGCACAAGTACCATACTACCAGAAATCCACATAAAAGATAGAAGCTGAATAGACACCAATTATATTGAGACCCTATATGTCTATAGAATTTTACAACATAACGGTTTAAGCACAAGTTATCTATCTTGATTATATAGGGCAAGTAAGATGGTTAAAATTACCTACGAATCATGCATAACAAATACATGAACATATGCTATCATGGCAAGTTCTAAATCCTTAAATTCACATCGCTTCATTAAGAATTAACACACTATCTTATTAGTTTGCGATGCTCAAGACGAATACGCACAACCAATACTAAGTTATCTGTAAGAACCCAAATTTTTGACATCGGTAAAAGACCTTTATGAATAGTAATATAATAACTTGAATTTTTGAGACCTTGTAAAATGTTTAATGAATAGTAACCCTGACGGACGGGGAAAAACGTTTTAGCCCACACTATGTTGTGCATGAGAAAATGAGTTTCGGAATTGATAACATGATTATACGTACCAAATGAGTGTATGTAAACACTATTAGTTTTCGAAGAAAATGAACTTTGAAAAACGACCATATTTACGACTCATCGAGGATTACGGGAATCACAATATAATTACAAGATTAAAACCCTACGGATTTATATCCAAGTATGATAATTCAAAATATAAGGAATAAATACGAAAGGAATTACGTCGCGAACCATTTACAAGGAAGTATTACGAAAACGTTTAAGCGACCGAGCGAACGTGTAAACAATTAAATAAATGTAACAAACTAACTAACCATGGTAAGAAAGTAACCATGGATTTGGAAACAAGAATAAACCTAGGATCCTAAACTAGATAATATCAAATTAATATAAGATATCACCAATCCCATTTCCTAGAAGCAACCAAGGAAGCAAGCATAAAACTATCTTGTAACGCCCCCAAATTCGGGGTCAAGGGATTTGGTCGTTACTATGAAATTTCAATCCAACTTAACCTGTTAAATCAATAAATAAATGCCAGCGGAAGATATTTAAAATAAATGACCCCATCTAATCCAAGATCTTTTAAGGTTACAGTTCTAGAAACAAGATATCCAAATTCCACAAATAATTTTTTTTTCACTTCCTTTTAAAACTCTTTTCAATAATTCTCAATATCCAAACTTAACCCGCTAGTATAACTTCGAAATGAAGTATACTAGGCCCAACTATAAAATACACAACTATAATATAATATAATATAAACAACTTTACACAATAAAACTTACACTAGCCCGCAACCCTGGATCAACCACCTTCCAAAAGCTTCTTTTTTGCTTCCTTGAATTACACAGCTAAACAGCGCAAGCTAATCCTAACTGGAGGTTAAATTTAAAATCAGGCAAGTATGAGCGAAAGAAATGCTCAGCAAGATCATTATAGCATATATAGGGTCGTTTTGATATAAAACCGACATCTGCATTAGAGCAGAACATTTAAAATCATAATTGCTGAATCATAAAATTTTAGTTGAGGAATCCCAGAATTGATTCCTTAATTGTATTCAAAACCATTTTGATATTTTTGAGCGAAATGCTTAGCAATACTTTGAATCTTGACGAGAATTAAACTCGTAAAACAGTGTTTACGGAAATATCGTAAACAACAATAACATGAAACAATGATTATAGAGTGGATCATAAACTTATTCAAAACCGAACTCTTCAAATTAATACTTACTTTGTTGTCATATCAAATTAGATATCAATACGAACTTTGATGCTCACAACACCCATACTGAAGTCAACATCAATCATCTATACTAATACCACCTTTGATATTTAACAACAACGTAAGTATAAGCATAAATCAGAATCGGAATCAAAACTGCATTTTACCATTATTCCAAAACAAAAATAGTTGATAAATCATTTATTCTATGATTATCAAAACAATAAAGAAATTTATATATCAATTTAGATTGGAACCAATAACATTTCATGTTGTTCCCTATGATCAGTCGCGAAACAACACCGGTATCCCGCAGGCATACCATAAATATAGGTACTACCCGTATCCCGAAGACATACGGTACCTATAGGGCGCTAGAAAAGGCATAACTAGCCTTGAAAGATATTACAGCTGGACCGATATCTCGATCGCCTACGTTGTAACCAATAACCAATAACCAGTAACCATTCCAATCTTAAAACCCTTTTTTTTGACAAAGGAGCCGAATCCTTCGACATCCAAAATAATTTTTATTTCCCCCACTCACTTGGGCAGGAATACTCGCAACAAAATCATCTTTCTCAAAATCCAAAATATTTATAAATCCGGTAATTTGATACGTAAAATCACTTAGCTATTCTGAACCTAGAATAGTAGATGAAAACTTGCATAAACAGAATTATTTAATTTAGCGATATGTAAAACATTTATCTATCTTGAACGGAATAGGGAAAGCAATACTTGCATGATAAGATTCAAAATAAATATCACTTGAACAATAAGTGATGATAGGGATATTTGCCTTTGGGTTTTAGCAGTTAGTCACACTCGCAAAGACGCATCTATTCTGACATTCTGCCTCAAAACATCGCCCTCTTTATTTAATTAATCATTTGGTCTGCTGCTCATGCAGTGCTGCAACCCAAGATTCCATACTATTCAACTCTACTCTTCACCCATTCCATCGGGTCCTGATCGACTTGAGAGATCCGCATCTATAATTAAAATATAGAACTTTAATCGTCTAATCGATAATCACTCAACGAACTACGCGTCAAAAGCCTATCGTCTACCCATACGATAACCCACACATGAATATAACAGACAAACACAGGACTCTTAATCCACATATGCACATAATTCACATAGAATATAAGCACATAACTCATATATCACATAATTCATATCACATAAGACTCGGTTCATCAGAAGGGTCGACTCGGTACGTTTAAAATGGAAATCAGGTCAAAAATATGATTTATCGATCAAAAATCGACTCAGAATGATTCGTAAAACAGGCGACCTTTCGAAAGAAAAGAATTTGGGTCTCGAAAGTATTTTTAATAGAAGCAGAATATTTTTCTGAGTCTATACGCGTTCGTTTCGTATTAAACAGACGAACGGTTGATTTATTATGAATTTTTGAACATTTTTCGGAATAAAAACGGGTCTCTAAATCATTTTATAACTAAATAATAGTGATCGAACACCCGAAAATAATTTTATAAGAATTATTGAGCCTGGAAAATAATTTAAAATAATATTTTAAAGCTCGAACTATTTTTCAGAATTTTTAAATCATAAGAAATAATTAACTCGAATTAAATAATCAATTAAAATTCATTAACTAAATAATTTGAATTTATTTTCGAATAATAATAAAAATAATAATCTTCAGAACTAAAAAAAAATATTTTCTTGGAAATCGGACAGCAACTCCTCTATTTCTCGGACTGCCAGTCGATATCATATCGACACAACCAACAACAATCAACACAATAATTTATATTTACGCGTATAAACACTCCAGAAAGGAATAACACGGCCACCTGAACCAAAACTCGGACCAAAAGTGACTTCTCCAATAATTTCTAAAAATTATGAAACAAATATATAAACACTAACATGCTATAATATACAAATGTACGAAAGCGGAATTTCGGAATCGTTACCCAAAATAAATTTTGATCACCCTGAAGAGAATATCTAACGTCCGTAAAATATCTCCAGAAAAATCCGAAATTAATAGCCATAGACATATACACGCTGAGATGCCATGTGGAGTAATCACCGCCTCCAAACTCTTTTTCTACGCCCCGAAAATAAATTAAAACGAAAATATAACGGAAATATGCCCCGCAATTTTTCTTCTCAAAACCTTGCAATATATATACCTATGCATAGGTATCGAAGCGCTGATCGTTTATATATATAACAATTGAAATTTGGATGAACGGTTGAGAAGATATGAATTTTTGAAAATTAAAAGTATATAAAATAGGGAGAGACAGAAGACAGAGGAGAGGGGACTGTTGTGTTTGGTAAAAGAAACGGGGAAGGGTGAAGAAATAGGGGGGGTTTGTTGTTCACGGGGTGGCAGGTGGGGGTGGTGGCCTCCTGCCACGTTTTCTTTTTTTTTTTTAACAGAGCACAGCAACATATCCTTATTTATTCTTGAAAATTTTGTTTTGCCCCGCATTTCTCAACTTATAGAATAAACGCGCCGGTAAATAAAATCAGAAAAATTACCAAACAAATTCTAAAATTCTCAGAATAATTAGAAAACTAGTAAAATAAATTTTCATAATTTTTAAAATATTTTTGACTTGCACTCTATACCCGCATTATACAATTTAACGAACCGAGCTGCACTTGAAACAAATTCAGAAAATCACGAAAATAGTCTTAAAATGTTACAAATATCCCAAAGTTTATAAAAACATAAATTTTGTAATTTTAAAATAATTTTTGAAACACAATTTATACCCGCTTTTAGCAATTAAACGATTCAACGTGCGGGTAAAATTAATCCTAAAAATTCCCAAAATAATTTTAAAATTCTCAGAGTATTCCAAACTTATATAAATATGAGTTTCGTAATTTTTGAAGAATTTTAGAATTAAATACGGGTTTTACAAATAAATGCAATCAGAAAATCATACAGGACTAAATAATTGATGAAATACTGATCTCTAAATTTTATAAAATCCTAAAAATAATTATTGTAATTATAAAGTCATAAAAATAATTTTAAAGATAAATTAAATATTTATAAAATTAAATTTTTCAATAAAATTACTTTTAAAGACAAAAATAAAAGGATACGACTCAGTAATTAATAATACAAATAATCCTCAATCACAACTGAGTCCCACACAATTAATATTACATACAACACATATCATACAGAATATCCATCCAATCCCTAATATTACTAAACGAACTCAATTTACCGATATCAATAAAATGATCGGTTTTCAAATAAACTTTTGAAAATAATACATTTAAGGAAATATTTTCAGAAATTAATAAGGATCGATATAACACTCAACAATTAGCACATTACCATTTAAAAACACAAACTCGTCAAATAGGAATAAAATATCCACCATTTTATTCCTTCTAAATCAGAAAATTACATAAACATATTCAAATATTAATAATAATAATTCTGAAAATACGGGATATCACAATCTACCCCCTTTATAAGGATTCCGTCCTCGGAATCAGCATAAGAAAGCACTAAGGGTTTTCTAACCAAATTTCCATTTCCAAATAACCTAAATTTTCCATAATCTCAAATAACTCTTGTATTCCTTGTATAATAAAACTTTTACAGGATCTTTACTGGGCATCATTGTTCCATTCACATCCTTTAACCAATTCATCAATAGAATCACTTTTTACTGATCGCGAGAAAGAAGAATAGAGAGAAAGATAGAGAGAAGAAAAGAAAGAGAGATAGAGAGAGAAATAAAGACACAAATTGACTTCATTATACGCCATTGATAGTTTAATCGCATTACACTCCACTGTCGTCCTTTGTAATTCCATCACATCGCCTTACTTTAACTTGACCAGGATACTCAACTTAACTTGATTGGCATACCTTCGAATATTCGGAATGATAAAATCATGGAATTTCAAAAAGAAAAGAATCTGATGCCATAACGGGACCAAAATCTGAATTTGAGAAAAAGTATTGTTGAAATAAGAGAATAACTAAGAGATCAATATGATCAAACGAACTTGGTATTGCGTGCCCAAATTAAGACACTACTAAAGGTGGTTAACCTTCATATATTCACAATACACACAAGTGATGACGTCCCATCCAACTCCTATCACACAGACAGGTATACCTTGTGTCCCCTACAGTTAGGGTTGTTCATCTCAGTCGGAATAAAAATATCAAAGAATTCAAAATCAAATGAATAAAACTGAAAAGATTTCAAAGCTGATATTTCTGAAAGAAATAAAGTCCAGAGAATAAAAATTCTGGCATAAAATGAATAAACCGGTCTTAGGGATTATGTCTTCTAACTGATATTTTTTTTTGAGAGAAATCAAAAGAATTTATTGAAAAAAGAAAGTATTGCCAAAGTCTTAATATTTATCTTCAATTTAAACTCTTCTGTTGACTCGCCATCTGATTCTAGACACTTCTTCATGTTCCACGGATATCGATAATCTTCATCGTCGTCGAATTGTAGTAGCCTCGGAAGATTCCACAATAGAAGTTTGCAAGTGCCAGGAGTTTTATCCAGCTAAACACAACCATCACAAACGAATGCGCCTATCTTAACTTATTCGTTGGTACTATATCCAATAGTCCAACAGGAACTCGATATGAGCTCAAACGTCCTCACATAGCTATACACACTCCTACACACTCTCGTTTCTAGTTTACTATAACCTCAGCTCTGATACCAACCTGTAACGCCCCCAAATCCGGGGTCAAAGGATTTGGTCATCACTATGAAATTTCAATCCAACTTAACCTGTTAAATCAATAAATAAATGCCAGCGGAAGATATTTAACATAAATGACCCCATCTAATCCAAGATATTTTAAGGTTACAGTTCTAGAAACAAGATATCCAAATTCCACAAATAATTTTTTTTTCACTTCCTTTTAAAACTCTTTTCAATAATTCTCAATATCCAAACTTAACCCGCTAGTATAACTTCGAAATGAAGTATACTAGGCCCAACTATAAAATACACAACTATAATATAATATAATATAAATAACTTTACACAATAAAACTTACACTAGCCCACAACCCTGGATCAACCACCTTCCAAAAGATTCTTTTTTGCTTCCTTGAATTACACAGCTAAACAGCGCAAGCTAATCCTCACTGGAGGTTAAATTTAAAAACAGGCAAGTATGAGCGGAAGAAATGCTCAACAAGATCATTATAGCATATATAGGGTCATTTTGATATAAAACCGACATCTGCATTAGAGCAGAACATTTAAAATCATAATTGTTGAATCATAAAATTTTAGTCGAGGAATCCCAGAATTGATTCCTTAATTGTATTCAAAACCATTTTGATATTTTTGAGCGAAATGCTTCAGCAATACTTTAAATCTTAATGAGAATCAAACTCATAAAACAGTGCTTACGGAAATATCGTAAACAACAATAACATGAAATAATGATTATAGAGTGGATCATAAACTCATTCAAAACTGAACTCTTCAAATTAATACTTACTTTGTTGTCATATCAAATTATATATCAATACGAACTTTGATGCTCACAAAACCCATACTGAAGTCAACATCAATCATCTATACTAATACCACATTTGATATTTAACAACAACGTAAGTATAAGCATAAATCAGAATCGAAATCAAAACTGCATTTTACCATTATTCCAAAACCAAAATAGTTCATAAATCATTTATTCTATTATTATCAAAATAATAAAGAAATTTAGATATCAATTTATATTGGAACCAATAACATTTCATGTTGTTCCCGATAATCAGTCGCGAAACAACACCGATATCCCGCAGCCATACCGTAAATATAGGTACTACCCGTATCCCGAAGACATACGGTACCTATAGGGCGCCAGAAAAGGCATAACTAGCCATGAAAGATATTACAGCTGGATTAATATCTCGATCGCCTACGCTGTAACCAATAACTAGTAACCATTCCAATCTTAAAACCTTTTTTTATTGACAAAGGAGCCGAATCCTTCGACATCCAAAATAATTTTTATTTCCCCCACTCACTTGGCCAGGAATACTCGCAACAAAATCATCTTTTTCAAAATCCAAAACATTTATAAATCCGGTAATTTGATACGTAAAATCACTTAGCTATTCTGAACCTAGAATAGCAGATGAAAACTTGCATAAACAGAATTATTTAATTCAGCGATATGTAAAACATTTATCTATCTTGAACTGAATAGGGAAAGCAATACTTGCATGATAAGATTCAAAATAAATATCACTTGAACAATAAGTGATGATAGGGATATTTGCCTTTGGGTTTTAGCAGTTAGTCACTCTCGCAAAGACGCATCAATTCTGACATTCTGCCTCAAAACATCACTGTCATTATTCAATTAATCATTTGGTCTGCTGCTCATGCAGTGCTGCAACCCAAGATTCCATACTATTCAACTCTACTCTTCACCCATTCCATCGGGTCCTGATCGACTTGAGAGATCTGTATCTATAATTAAAATATAGAACTTTAATCGTTTAATCGATAATCACTCGACGAATTACGCGTCAAAAGCCTATCGTCTACCCATACGATAACCCACACATGCATATAACAGACAAACACAGGACTCTTGATCCACATATGCACATAATTCACATAACATATAAGCACATAACTCATATATCACATAATTCATATCACATAAGACTCGGTTCATCAGAAAGGTCGACTCGGTACATTTAAAACGGAAATCGGGTCAAAAATATGATTTATCGATCAAAAATCGACTCAGAATGATTCGTAAAATAGGTGACCTTTCGAAAGAAAAGAATTTGGGTCTCAAAAGTATTTTTAATAGAAGCAGAATATTTTTCTGAGTCTATACGCGTTCGTTTCGTATTAAACAGACGAACGGTTGATTTATTATTTTTGAACATTTTTCGGAATAAAAACGGGTCTCTAAATCATTTTATAACTAAATAATAGTGCTCGAACACCCGAAAATAATTTTATAAGAATTATTGAGCCTGGAAAATAATTTAAAATAATATTTTAAAGCTTGAACTATTTTTCAGAATTTTTAAATCATAAGAAATAATTAACTCGAATTAAATAATCAATTGAAATTCATTAACTAAATAATTTGAATTTATTTTCAAATAATAATAAAAATAATAATCTTCAGAACTAAAAAATAATATTTTCTTGGAAATCGGACAGCACCTCCTCTATTTCTCGGACTGCCAGTCGATATCATATCGACACAACCAACAACAATCAACACAATAATTTATATTTACGCGTATAAACACTTCAGAAATGAATAACACGGCCACCTGAACCAAAACTCGGACCAAAAGTGACTTCTCCAATAATTTCTAAAAATTGTGAAATAAATATATAAACACTAACATGCTATAATATACACAAGTACGAAAGCGGAATTTCGGAATCGTTACCCAAAATAAATTTTGATCACCCCGAAGAGAATATCTGACGTCCGGAAAATATCTCCAGAAAAATCCGAAATTAATATCCATAGACATATACACGCTGAGATGCCATGTGGAGTAATCACCGCCTCCAAACTCTTTTTCTACGCCGCGAAAATAAATCAAAACGGAAATATAACGGAAATATGCCCCGCAATTTTTCTTCTCAAAACCTTGCAATATATATACCTATGCGTAGGTATCGAAGCGCTGATCGTTTATATATATAACAATTGAAATTTGGATGAACGGTTGAAAAGATATGAATTTTTGAAAATTAAAAGTATATAAAATAGGGAGAGACAGATGACAGAGGAGAGGAGACTGTTGTGTTTGGTAAAAGAAATGGGGAAGGGTGAAGAAATAGGGGGGTTTGTTGTTCACGGGGTGGCAGGTGGGGGTGGTGGCCTCCTGCCATGTTTTTTTTTCTTTTTTTTTAACAGAGCACAGCAACATATCCTTATTTATACCTGAAAATTTTGTTTTGCCCCGCATTTCCCAACTTATCGAATAAACGCGCCTGAAAATCAGAAAATTTTGTTTTGCCCCGCATTTCCCAACTTTTCATAATTTTTAAAATATTTTTGATTTGCGCTTTATACCCGCATTATTCAATTTAACGAACCGAGCTGCACTTGAAACAAATTCAGAAAATTACGAAAATAGTCTTAAAATGTTATAAATATCCCGAAGTTTATAAAAACATAAATTTCATAATTTTAAAATAATTTTTGAAACGCAATTTATACCCACTTTTAGAAATTAAAAGATTCAACGCGCGGGTAAAATTAATCCTAAAAATTCCCAAAATAATTTTAAAATTCTCAGAGTATTCCAAACTTACATAAATATGAGTTTCGTAATTTTTGAAGAATTTTGGAATTAAATACGGGTTTTATAAATAAATGCAATCAGAAAATCATACAGGGCTAAATAATTGATGAAATATTGATTTCTAAATTTTATAAAATCCCAAAAATAATTATTGTAATTATAAAGTTATAAAAATAATTTTAAAGATAATTTAAATATTTATAAAATTAAATTTTTCTATAAAATCACTTTTAAAGACACAAACAAAAGGATACGACTCAGTAATTAATAATACAAATAATCCTCAATCACAACTGAGTCCCACACAATTAATATTACATACAACACATAGCAGAGAGAATATCCATCCAATCCCTAATATTACTAAACGAACTCAATTTACCGATATCAATAAAATGATCGGTTTTCAAATAAACTTTTGAAAATAATACATTTAAGGAAATATTTTCAGAAATTAATAAGGATCGATATAACACTCAACAATTAGCACATTACCATTTAATAACACAAACTCGTCAAATAGGAATAAAATATCCACCATTTTATTCCTTTTAAATCAGAAAATCACATAAACATATTCAAATATTAATAACAATAATTCTAAAAATACGGGATATCATATCTCCCCCCCTTCTTCATTGTTTCCATTCGGCCCTTCTTCTTCACCAAGGGAAATCAAATTCAAATCTCCAAGTTCTAACCATGGATAAATCCTCCCATTAATTCTAAAGATTTCCAACAACCAAACTAAGGTAAGATAATTCTTTGATCTCGTTTTATCAAGGTTTGATGGGTGAAATAAAATCAAGAAAGTTGCTAGTGAATAGTATGAATAGTATCTCTTCTTTGGCTTCTTGCTTTCAATGGTGGTTTTAGGTTCCAAAAACCATACCAAGCACTCCCAAGACTCCACCATCCTCAAGAAAACATCTCAAGATTTCAAGAAAGGTAAAAATCTTTGACCCAACTTTATTTAAGATTCAATTTCAAGATCCTTTTAGTATATGGTTATAAACCGAGTTTTAGAGGTGATATTGTTGAAATCTTGATGTTTAGTTAAGTAGATTTAAGGTTGATTGTTGTTGCCTCAAGAACATGATGTTTACTTAAAACGAACAAAACGTAACTTTAAGTTTCTGCAGAAAGTCCCGAAGATGTAAACTGTAGTTTCTTGAAAAATAACCCATGATTATGATAGACAATGTTATAAGGATCGTTTAGGCGCTTGAATCGCTTGGTTCCGATTTACGGATCAAACGTTATGGTCATTTTACTAAAAGTGATTTACGCGATAAAAACTGCTACGAATTACGAACTTTGAAAATATAAAGGATTGACTTAATAATGTTCATAAATCATGAAATTTTTACAGAGAGTAGTATTTTGAGTTTCCTAACTTCAATAAAAATTTCAAGTGAAAATAATGACTTTTCAGTTTTATAAAAATATCGGAGTCCAGACCGCGCGATTAGAAACCGTAGAATCCATAAGCGGAGCCGACGACGGAAATGAAAATGAACCTAAGATACTTAGAAAAATGAAGCGACCATGATGTGAATAAGGACTTAAAGGAATAATAAGGGTAATATAAGTTTAGAGGCTGCATAATGATTAGCGCATGAGTGCGGCTAGCCGTAAATTAGAATGGGACATAACAAAATGACTTGTGCTATGATTATAGATTTCCGAGCGGAACCTAGAGCATCCTCCACCTCAAGATACCCATGCAAGTTTTCAAACCCTAACTTTTAAGAACTGTTTTGTTGTGAATATTTTACAAAACTGTGATATATGCATGAGATTGCTTTAAAAGGTTTTACGAAGTTTGAGATGTATTACATTACTCAATTGTTGATAATTTCTAGTATATGTTCATACCGAGTTCGAAATATTATATTTAGACCGAGATTCGGTCGGTGTAAGCTTATAAAAATCCGGAGGTATCCCGGAGGAGTTTATAATTGAGAATGTTAACGCTAGCGAGTAGCGTGGCGTGTCTATATTTTAGACCGAGGATCGATCATTAAAAAAATTGATGAAAACCCGGAAGTATTCCGGAGGTGTTTTAATTAGAATATTAACGCCAGTAGTTATAAGACCGAGAGTCGGTCAGTTTTGTTTTTATAAAATAAAAACCCGGGAATCATTCCGGTGATATTTATAGGACGATTAAAGTCCATAGTAGTTACATTTCAAGAGACTCAACGTCCATTTACGAAATACCAAACACCTCAAACTTTTATTAAAACGATTTCCAAAGATCGCATTCCCTCAACTATAATTTATCGTTCGAATAATAAATATCTATTTACTATTCATTTATTATGGGAGAAGTATTCTCCAGTGAATATTTATTTTAGACTCGATTAAATATTAAAGATTATTATATTACTTAAATATAAATTAGTTGAGAAATATTATTTCAAATATTCTTTTCAAGTAAACTCATTCGAGGTTTAATTATTTATCGATTAACATTTAAATATTTATTATTTATTAAAGGATTCATTTATGATTTAAAAATCATAAAACGTGATGTAAAATACTTTCTGATTTTTCCGAAAATCATCCGAATAATTTCAAATCGTCGAAAAATGTCATCTCAACGTATTTTAATATCTTGAATATAGTTTCAAATAGAAACTCCCCCTCATTTAATTATCTGTTGACAACGGTCAACTTACATCCTTAGTACTTCCTCCGAAAACTTGCGGAAGTACATATATATACATGAAGTAAAGCTATGCCTATCAACAAGCAAAACGCTTGGGGGAACTTCGATGTGGTTCGAGTTCTCGAGATATGATAGGATTTCCTAAAGGACAAGGGAGGGGTAGGATCTAAGTACTTCGTATATTGGATAGACTACTGGTACCGTAGGAGACGGTACAATATGTACCTAAGGACCTGCGAAGTGTGTGTATACCCGGAATGATGACACATAGCCCGTATGCGGCAAGGGTTATAACCGAGATACGAAAGTGTCGTTCTTCTACTTGTAGAAAAGGTTACTTTATCGCAGTACGACTGATCATCGTATGCGGTGGCTCTAACGAATGTCCTATTCTTCCAATTGGAATTGTGATGCAATACCGTAACCCAAGCCTAGATGATGGGTTTACTATTAAGGTATTCCCAGGATAATAAAATCCACTAAAGAATTGTTTTCATGAGAAAGTGTGTGTCACCAAGGAAAACTATTTTTGAATAAAACGTAATTAGCATATATGATGTTTTATGTGAGTTTATCATATAGTCATTTTCACACTGTACATTATTATGTTGGGCATTATAGCTCACTCTTGCTTTCTTTTAAATGACACAACACAACAGATAACCAGTATGCCAGTGTGGGACTTAGTTACAACTCAGGTTCACAAATAAGAAAACTAGCATCCAAGTTACAACTTTAAAAAAAAGATTCACAAGTAAAAACAAGATCTTCTTCGTCTTCATTGAATCATGCTAAAACAGTCTTCTTACGACTCTCCTTCCACTCTAATATGTCTCTCCTATGAAAACGTTCTTATTTGAATATATATAGCAACCCTAATCAATCTGGAAGTCTCCCAACTAGAATTGCATTAGAATCAGGATTCAAAACTTTCGCATCGGCGCGGGCACACGCTATCACAGCACGGGCGCGCTGTCATTCTGGAATCCTGGCGCGGGCGCGCGCTATCACAACGCGGGCGCGCCGTCCTTCTGGGAAAAACTCAGATTTTATATTTTTCCTTGCTGCTTCGAGCCGGGTTTCCACGAGCTTTTAGTTAAACACCACCTTGACACCAAATTAGCACCAAAACAATACTAATTCACATGATTACCTAGATAATGCCTGAAATGCAAAATACTAGAAAACACATTAAAACACTTAACACCATGAGTACAAATACGTCAATTCAAAGCTTATTAGAGCATAATAAAGTGTCATAAATACCAGTCAACATACAGCCAAACTTGAATCGATGTTTGTCCTCAAGTATAAACAGACTCAAAGAACACGAAATAAAAATATGCATGAATGCAACTATATGAATGCAACGATCATCATAGAATAACTAAACCAATCAACAAGCAACACCTCAGCAAATGCAGTTATTCGCATAAAGATCAATCAAATCCGAAAAATCAACCTACAAATCAAAGACGTGTGTGTGCAACTACTTACAGATATACTATCGCAACTAGATCGACAATCATGACTCACTACTTATCAAAACAATTGCAAGTTTATAAATAGAATAAAAGCTAGACTCAAAATAATTTATAAGACTTCAATTCTTATATCGGAGTTGAACATGGACTCACGCATTTATTCACAATAAAAATAACACAAGTATGCTTATTTGATCGTGCAATGAGTGACGTCCACAAATGACTTAAACAATAGTACCATGTAACAAGCGTTAGGTTAGCAGATCGCAGACTATAAAAGCCTTAGGTCACTAGGCACAAAGTCCCCTAAGAACTTAATAACTCGAGTACTAAAGAGCCCACTTGTGATCAATTATACATAACACTTATTCTTTTTTTCTTCACTTTCTTTTTCTTTTCTTTTTTTCAACGAATTTCTGAATGAGTGCGTTTCGCTCCATCTCATTCAACCCTAGACTACTCGTATAAATATGAGCCGGCTACTAGCCATTTGACACCTAGCCACATAACTAGCAATGAAATCCAATTTTCTCCAATTTATAAATATCCATGTCTTTTATTATTAAGAGAATATCCTAAATTCTAAATATAAACAAGCGATTACACCTCGATAAACAAACAAACCATGACCGTGATCTAGCACTCTAGCAACCTATAAGACTTAGTGAAATACAAGTGTCCCTAGCATGCAAATTAATTCGATAAGACTCAACATCACTAAATATGACATCACTACACTAGCATCAATATCACCAATTAATCGAAAAAATCAATCAAGGGATCATGTTATAATGAAAAATGCATGAAACTAAATGAACAAGATATCATAAAAACTACCAATAATAAAAATAAAAAAAACTACATGGCAAAATATGCAAACTATATGAACGAAACTATCATGAACATGCAACTATATGTGACTCACACAGAAAACATTTTCCTTCAACTATTACCCCCAAACATAAAATATTCATTGTCCTCAGTTAAGATAATAGTAAGGAATTCAGGCATACCTACTACGAATCAGAATCATCACCCTCAACGGGTGGAGTGTCAGGTGTGTCCGGAGGTGGATACATGGAATCCTCACCAAATACTAGCCACTGGATGTCAACACCGGTGGCTCTGAAAGCTGTCCCAAGTGCCTGGGTGAGATCATATCCAAACCGACTATGCATCTCGTGCATCGCATCCATCCTCCTAGCTAGACGCCTATACTTCGTCGAACTCAAACCAGCTCCAATATCTGCTCTTGCTGCCTCCTGCTGCTGGTGCGACGAACTAACCTCCTCTCCTAATTGAGCTCTCTAAGTTGACTTACTCGCTTGATGCGTACCACCGGCATACATCTGATCGCGGGGAACACCTCCTGGCAGATGATCAAACGTGTAACCAAGCCCCTTAGGATCGGGCTTACCTCCTCCCCACTCAACCATGTTGTGCAGCGTAGAACTGTCAATAGGAGCACTGGGAAGCTGAAGCTGCTCATTTGTGGGCCAATGAACACCAACTGCCACGCATAACTTCATCACCACGGACGCATACAGAATAGCACCTGTAGTACCTCATCTCAAGAATATCAAAATCCCCTGGTAAATCACCATCCCCAAATCAATGTAATTACCCTGAAGAATACCCCACAGCAGACGAGCACGCTCCACAGTAATCTCATGCACATGCGAAGATGGCATGATGTTAGCACAAATAAATGAGTTCCAAGCCCATGCAAACCTGTTCATGCACGATGCAGGGAACGTGGAGTAATCAGTCGTGCCCCTCTTAAACTTCCAATGAGTTTCAGGCACACATAAAGTTGTAACAATCAGATCCAAGTTAAAGTTCTCGGGAGTCGTATCGTTCCAAGTGTCCTGACCCACCTTTCTCGCGGGCTACTCAATCACCATCCTGATTGCCTCTGCAGTATACTCCACAATCCTCCCTTGAACCACTGTAAAGCCATTCTTCTCCGCCTTGACATTGGCATAGAACTCCCGCATAATACTCATGGGCACAGCAGCGGGAGCCTCATAAAAAGGAACCCAGCCCATCTCAAGAGTCATCTCCAACAACTTACCATCCTTCCCTGATGGCAGAAAACCTCGCTCATTAGCAATAGGCTTTGATAGAAGCCCCGTGTACTCCTTTTCAGTCTCAGGACTAGAAAACCTTGGCCTCACACACCCGCAGATAAAGAATCGGTGGTGCTGCTGCTAACTTGCGTTCTTTGCCTCTTCGGTGCCATTGGGATTGAATGAGAGAGAATAAAAGTTAAGTGTTTGAGAGAGATTTGTGTTTGAGAATTTGCGATGTAGTGGAGAAGTTTGTGTATAAGTGTATGTATTTATAGATGGAGAGGTGAGAATTCGATAAGGAATAGAAGTGGGAATTGATTATGGGAATCGTGGGAATAATGGGTTTGATTTGGAGAGGAAATTATGGGATGTGGAATAGTAAAAATTGGGTTGGAATTAATTTTTTTTTAGTAAAAATCCCGATTTTTTCCTCCATTCTTCTGTTTTTATTTTCTTTTTCGAACAGGGGCCCGACGCGGCCGCGCGCTTGGACAGCGCGGGCACGTTCACTCTCTGGAAAACCGGCGCGGCCGCGCGCTAGATCAGCGCGGGCGCGCTTACCTTCTGGAAAAATAGCACGACCGCGCGGTGGATCAGCACGAGCGCGCTTGGTCACTGTAGTTGGCCCTGATTTATTTTTCTTTTTCTGATTATTTTGTGTTTTTCTCCTTTCTTCTTGCTTCTTCTACCTACTAATGTACAACAAACTAGGGTTGCCTCCCAAGAAGTGCTTTTTTTCCGTCGCTAGCTCGATGTAGAACCTTGAGCTCAAACGAACAATAAGAAGGCACTAACCACCTCACGGTTTGCCATGTCACCTATAGTAATGCTTTAACCTCTGCCCATTTACCTTGAATGCTTGTCCCAGATCATTCTCAAAAATTTCCACCGCTCCATATGGAAACACATTTTTGGTTATGAAGGGCCCTGACCATCTTGACTTCAACTTCCCAGGAAAAAGACGGAGACGGCAGTCTTGTTGCCCCGTCACAAATGATTTGAGCACTAGACCTCGATCGTGCCACCTCTTGACTTTCTCCTTATACATTTTATTATTTTCATAAGCTTGAAGTCGAAACTCGTCGAGTTCATTCAATTGAAGCATCCTCTTCTTTCCAGCCGCATCCAAGTCAAGATTCAATTTCTTCAAAGCCCAATATGCCTTATGTTCGAGCTCCACAGCAAATGACACCTCTTACCATAAACCAACTGAAACGGCGACATTCCCAATGGAGTCTTATTGTTGTTCTATACGCTCAAACAGCTTCATCAAGCTTAAAAGACCGATCTTTCCTCAATGGACACACAACTTTCTCTAAAATGCGCTTGATCTCTCTGTTAGACACCTCAGCTTGACCATTTATCTGAGGATAATAAGCCGTGGCAATGCGATGATTCACATTATACCTTCTCATCATAGCAGAGAACTTGTGATTGCAAAAATGTGACCCCTCATCACTGATTATGACTCTTGGAGTTCCAAACCCTATGAATATCTGCTTGTGAATAAAATTAAGCACCACTTTCGCGTCATTCATTGGCAACACTTTAACTTCAACCCATTTCGATACATAATCAACTACCAACAAGATATACTGATTGTTACAAGATGAGAAAAATGGCCCCATGAAGTCAATTCCCCAAACATCGAAGACCTCAACCTCTAGAAGCACATTAAGAGGCATCTCATCCCTCTTAGACATATTACCCACACATTGACATCGATCACATTTCAAGATGAACTGGTGAGCATCTTTAAACAATGTCGGCCAAAAAAAACCTGCTTGAGGAACACGAGCTGTTGTCTTTTCTCCACCAAAATATCCTCCTTAAACAGTTGCGTGGCAATCTCGCAAGATCCCCCGTGTTTCGCTGTAAGGAATACATCTCCTGATGATTTGGTCAGCTTCTTGTCAAAAAAGAAATGGCTCATCCCACATATACCACTTTACTTCATGTAGAAATTTCTTCCTTTGAACGTAAGACAAGTCGGGAGGCATGATATTACTCACAAGGTAGTTCACAATGTCTGCAAACCACGGTTCATATTCTTGCACTCCAAACAGCTGCTCGTCGGGAAAAGATTCATTTATCAATGTCTTGTCCAATGAAGTAGCATTAGGATTTTCTAAGCGCGAGAGATGATTAGCGACTTGATTTTCAGTCCCTTTTCTATCCTTGATCTCTAGTTCAAATTCTTGAAGCGAAAGAACCCATCTAATCAATCTAGGCTTCGAGTCCTTCTTTGAGATGAGATATCGAATTGCAACGTGATCAGTGAAAACTGTCACCTTAGTCCCAAGTAGATAAGATCGAAATTTCTCAAAACCATAAATAATAGCCAAAAGTTCTTTCTCCGTAGAAGTGTAATTCAGTTGAGTACCATTTAGGGTCTTACTAGCATAGTAGACCACATGAAATATGTTGTTCTTCCTCTGTCCAAGAACTGCTCCAACTACATAGTCACTTGCATCGCACATCATCTCAAAAGGTTCATTCCAATCAGGTGCAGTTATGACCGGTGCCGTTATTAAACTCTTTTTCAATGTCTCAAAAGCTGCGAGACACTCGTCATCAAACTTGAAAGGAATATCTTTCTCTAGCAAACTGCACAATGGCTATGAAGTTTTTGAGAAATCTTTGATGAAACGCCAATAGAAACCCGGATGACCAAGAAAACTGCGAATCCCCTTAACAGAAATAGGTGGAGGCAGATTCTCAATGACCCTCACCTTGGCTTTGTCCACCTCAAGACATTTATTAGAAACTTTATGCCCAAGAATAATGCCTTGTCGCGCCATAAAGTGGCATTTCTCCCAATTGAGAACCAGATTGGTCTCAACACACCTCTTGAGAACGTGTCCAAGATTTTGCAAGCATTCATCAAAAGAATCGTCAAATACAGAGAAGTCGTCCATGAACACTTCCATATTCTGGCTAATCATATCAAAAAAGATGGCATCATACATCTCTGAAATGTGGCTGGCGCACCACACAGACCAAAAGAAACTCGTCTGAAAGCGAAAGTACCAAATGGACAAGTGAAGGTAATTCTCTCCTGATCTTCTAGAGTGATACAAATCTGATTGTAACCCGAATAGCCATCCAGCAGACAGTAGTACTCATGACCATCCAATTTATCAAGCATCTGGTCAATGAAGGGCAAAGGGAAGTCATCCTTCCTAGTGGCTTTGTTCAGCTTCTTGTAGTCTATGCAAACTCTCCACCCCGTGACTGTTCATGTAGGAATAATCTCATTCTTCTCATTTGCTACCACAATAATACCATCTTTCTTTGGCACATATTGAAGCGGGCTTACCCATGAACTGTCAGAAATAGGGTTGATGATCCCTGCATCTAGTCACTTAAGAATTTCCTTCTTCACTACTTCCTTCATGATTGGATTAAGTCTTCTTTGCTGCTCGACCGTAGGCTTGCTACCTTCCTCTAGAAGAATTTTATGCATATAATAAGAAGGGCTGATTCCCTTGATATCTGCTATAGTCCATCCATTTTCCAATTTGAACTCTCTTGGAATCCTCAGAAGCTTTTCCTCATCACTACTTGAAAGGTTAGATGAAATAATAACATGCAAAGTAGATGCATCACCTAAAAATGAATACCTCAAATGCTCAGGTAAAGGCTTAAACTCAAGAGTTGGAGCTTCCTCAATAAATGGCTTGAGACGTTTAGGAGCTTTGTTCAATTCCTCCATTCCAAGAGATTTAATAGGCATCTCTATCTTCCTCTTCTAGGGAGAAGCATTCAATTACTGCAACTATTCTTCACCTTCGTCATCTTCACTATCTGAATTTCCCAACAAGGTTTTCTCTAAGGCATCAGACCTTAGCAATTGATGAAGTTCTGAGGTAACTACAGAATCAACCAACTCCACCTTTAAGCACTCCTCATTTTCTGTAGGAAATTTTATAGCATTGAATACATTAAAAGTTACATCCTGATCCAGCACTCACATCATAAGCTCACCCTTTTGCACATCTATCAAGGTTCGGCCAGTTGCCAAGAAAGGTCTTCCCAAGATTATGGAAATCTTCTTATCCTCCTCAAAATCAAGAATTATGAAATCAGCAGGGAAGATGAGTTTATCAACCTTGACCAAGACATCCTCTACAATACCTCACGGATATGTAATAGAATGGTCGGCCAACTACAAGGTCATATAAGTCAGTTTTGGATCAGCTAAGTCCAACTGCTTGAAGATTGACAAGGGTATCAGATTGATGCTAGCTCCCAAATCCCATAAGCATCTGTCAAAAGACGCTTTTCTAATAGTACACGGAATAGTGAAGATTCCTGGATCTTTAAGCTTCGGAGGCAACTTCTGTTACAGCACAACACTACATTCCTCCATAAGAGCGACTGTCTCTAAATCAACTAGCTTCACTTTCCGAGAGAGAATACCTTTCATAAACTTTGCGTAACTAGGCATCTTCTCAAGAGCCTTAGTGAAAGGTATGTTGATATGAAGTTTCTTGAACACCTCCAGACACTTCTCAAATTGCTTGTCCGGCTTTTTCTTTTGCAGCCACTTAGGAAAAGGCGGTGGAGGATAGATCTGTTTCTCCCCTATATTACCCTCAGGAGGAGTGTGCTCAATAGTAGTCTTCCTTGGTTACACTTCTACTTCCTGCTTGTGGTGCCCTCCAAACCCGGGTCAGAAGTTTGGGGTCCACAACACAAACACAATATATCAACCTGTATAAGAAATATTATTTATAATGACCCTGCTTCACGAAACCATGGATCGCAAAAGGTTAAAGTATGAAAACAAGCCACAACCTTAATTATTACATCGTACCAAATCCCAACTAATTTAACTTACAATTGATAATAAAATCATTCTTACAATCTGACTATCTCTTTACCGCATGAAACTTCTGCTAGCTCGATCCAACTCGACTGGAACCTTAGCCCGCACTTTGGACTGAGGAACTTCACTATCATCCATATTCTTTTCAAATGTAAAATATATAAAAGAATCGCAAGGGTGAGCTATCTAGCTCAGCAAGTCATGATAACGATAACTGAGGTTAAACCATGATCAAATAAGATGATTCAAAGGAATCAAGTTTCTTTTTAACTATTCATTAGAATTGGATTTTCATTTTAAGTTTTAAAAACCAAGGTTAGGCTGCTGATCAGTCACGCACTAACCCCGAGCAAGCACACAACACTGCTCTAATTACTGGATCCAAGGCACATATTGGCCTAACTTGACCATTGGTATGGTCTGACCACGAATCTGGTCCACATATATAAAAACTATCCAATCCTAAAGCAGTTCAATATGATAACAATATGATTCAATAAAACAAGATCATAATCGATGATGGTTAAACATTTGCATAAAAGTATAAGAAAACTCATGGATATTTCAAGGGTATATTAGGGTATGTATAAGAAACAGTTTTCAGTTTGTACAAGGGTCAGGTACCAAACCAGTAATGATTTCTCAGGATATGGTTCTTTGATGTTACTAAGAATGATTGGAGTATAAAAGGTTCTGTGTTTTCAAACCATCTTCTTCTGGTGCTTGGTGTTTGCTAGTTAAACATTTGGGAAATAGTATCATATTTGTGTGGTTTGGTGTCTGAGGATCAACAAAGGATGGTTTACAAAGAACAAGGCTTACGGCTCAAGATCAAGAAAAATCAGGGATTCAAGGGTAAATAATTTAATGCACTTGCAATGTAAACAAGAGTTATTTTGAATAATAGCGACATGTTATAAAATAGTTCGAAAACATTGGTAATATATCTTGAAGAAAAGTTCAGAAATACTTGCCTTACAAGGCTTTACAACTATTACTAATCAATTTTGGGCCAACTCTGCCGCTTAGGCTTTTACGTCCAACCACTATATCCCTCTGGATTCTACCTCAATACTTAAGTCCTTTGATTGGGACCTCACTGAGCTTTTCGACTCACCACCAACTATCCTTTGTCCAATTCCAATTCTCGGGCATTCCGACTAGAACCTACAAGGTCGAGACATCCTAACTTAGACATTCGATTATGCTTTACATATCCTCGCTAACAATCTACCCGAACATTAACAAAATCCGACTCGTTACATACTTCATATAATAATACACGTATCACTTAGGGTTCACGTTCTCGAAAATCAGTTCAGCGTTCGTTTTCGGAAAATACTCATACTCTTTATTTTTCGAAATCAGGGTTATCGATTTAGAAAAATATTTCATCACATCATACCATCAAGTTTCGTATAAAACACACACAGATATATATATATATATATAGTCTCTCGATGTCCCGATATTCATCGGATACGTTTCCGTATTTGCGTAATTCAGTTTTTCGAAAATCGGACAGCGTTTCCTTTGTTTATCGGACTACCTGTCGAAACATCAATCGACGTCAAATCCCAAACACAACAATCGCAACAATTATCCAATCCAAACCCACACATATTCAAATTCTAACTCAATCACAATTATTAATTACTACTCGTATTTTATTTTTATTCATTAATTTAGGACTCAGAATAATGGGGTAAATTTATTGGTGTCTGATAATATTCGGGTTTCCAAATAAACTTCGCCGATTAATTACAACTCCCGCACGAAATTATTTTACTTCACGAATCGAAATCATTTAATTAACTTCCTACAAGAATTTATAAAAGAAGAAAAAGAATCAGTCAAGGAATTAGATACTATCAATACGCGCTGCCAAAACAGGGAGGGTCGCCTCGCCGGAATTAGGCCGGCAGCAACCAACAACAACAACCACGCTGCATCACAGGCAGCTACACACACAATACACACACACACGAATTATATGCACACGAATTACACACACAGCCGTATACATATGTAGGTACACATATATCAAAGAAATAGGGACGAATCCGCTGCTAACCGGAGAACAGAGGTGACAAGAACGGGAAAAAGGGAACAGGGAACAGAATATAGAGGGACTAATCGGGAGAGGTGAAGGAAAGATTGAGAAAATCAAAGAGAGATTGAATGTTTAGAAAGGAGATGAGAGATTGATGCTATCGTCTGGGTCGGAAAAACAGAGAAACCGGGGCTTAATTTACCCCATTACCACAAATCAAACCACGTGTCCTGAAATTGGACACGTATCCTTTTTGTTCCTATCTGAAAATCCTATCTCTGTCACCGAATTTAACGATTTAACGAGAAATTTTACGGATAAAAATAACTTTAAAATTTACCAAAATAGTTTTAAAATTTCTGGGATAATTCAAAACCAGTGGAATAAAATTTTCATAATTTTTAAAGCATCTTTGAAACGCAGTTTGTACCCGTCTTTCACAATTAACGAACCGAGGTGCGTTTAAAACAAATTCAGAAAATCGCGAAAATAGTCTTATAATATTATAAATATCCCGAAGTAAATAAAAACGTAAGTTTCATAATTTTAACATAATTTTTGAAATGTCACTTATACCCGCTTTTATCAATAAAACGAAACAACGAGCGCGTGAAACTAATCCCGAAAATTTCCAAAATAATTTTAAAATTCTCGGAATATTTCAAACTTAAATAAATATGGGTTTCATAATTTTTGAAGAATTATAGAATTAAATATGGATTTTGCAAATAAAAGCATTCAAAAAATCATTTAAAAATAAATAATTAATAAAATATTAATTTCTCAATTTTATAAAATCCTAAAAGTGATTATTGTAATTATAAAGTCATAAAAACAATTTTAGAGACACTTCAAGTATTTGTACAAATAATTTTGCATTAAATCCACTTTAAAAGTGAAACAATTCAATACAATTCCTTATTTAATCACGCGAACAACCCGGTACATCATAAATCACACATAGATAATAATCAAACAACACATAATGGTAAAAACCAATACACATATTTGATTTAATAATTTCCATATTAATCACATATTTAAATAATTCAAAAATATACGAGTTGTTATTTCCTTCCCCCCTTAAAAAGATTCTGTCCTCAGATTCTGGTCTAGTTACACAAGTGAGGATATTTGTCAAGTATATCTGACTCTAATTCCCAAGTAGACCCTTCTACTCGAGGGTTCAAGCGTATTTACTATAGATATATACTCATTTCTAAGGAATTGCCTTTAACAATCAAGAGTTTGGATCAATAACTATATACAAAACAAATTTGGACTAGAGCCCATTGGCTCCTGATCAATCACTTGATTTGAATCAGATACTTATCGTCTTACCCTAACAGGCAAAACACATTATATGAACATACTGTTCCGATGGTAACATCAACTCATGAACAACTTTATCTATACTTATCAATACTTCGAATGGTTCACTAATTTTTAGGACTTAACTTATCCCTTCTACTCAAACTTATTTAATCTCTTTCAGGACACACTTTTACTAACACTACTGGTCCTATTTCTATATTCATACTTTCCCTCAATACAATTCCGCTTCTTTCTTTGTCTACTCTGCTGCTTCAATCAATATTGTTACGCTCTTGGTTTGTTGGATTAACTTTGAATTTGACAACTTTCTTCCTCCCACTTTATCTTAATAAAATTGGGGAACTACACTTGCATTCATATGAAGCTTGGTAAAGCAGTATTCTGAAGTTGACATTGCTAATAAATGATCATTCCAGTATTTTCTTAAAACTCAACCTCTCAATATACTTTATATCCTAAATCACTTTATCATTATGACCCTTTGTTTAAGGATGATAGGCAGTGCTCCTTTTCAACTTGGTTTCCAAATATTAAAACATCTCTTACTCTTTCCAATTCGTTTACTAACTCCTCGGTGGTCTTATTTACATTCAATCTTTCCAGTTGGCATAATATATTTGTTATCATACAGCTTTGCTTAGGTAGTTGCTAATGGATTAATTCAGAATCTTTTGTTAACCCTAGTCAACATTTCATTCTTGAAGACTCGGTGTATAGTTACTTTCCTTCCGATCTTTGAGAAAAATCCTTGGGCATCCCACGCAGACTTTCTTATTCCTTGGGTAGCTGAGGATGTTATCAATAAATACAGTTTGCTTATCCAAGTACTCCTTTTACACCACGTTCCTTAATTTCTTATAGTCACCTGATACACTCGTCATTTCACATAATATTACCAGAGCTTGCAATGCTCTTAACTCACTTTAATCATAATCTCTGATATTTTCTCAGGTTGGATCTAAAGTTAATCCTCGAGACATAACACACTTCTTAGATTAGGTCTCATAGGTAATCAATCTTTATAGGGGTCTCACTTCTTCTTATTCGTTGTTTTGTTAAACTTCCGATAATCAGTACACATTCTCATAATTTCATTACTTTCCCTCCCTTAACATCACTGGTTCACTTCACGATTCGCTTCTTGTAAAACCACTCCCTGGGTCTGCCTTATCCACTAAGCCTCCGATACTTTGTCTTAATTTTTTTTTGACATGTCCAATACTTCCCAGTATATTTTGAAATTCTCTTCTTATACCTGGTTATCAATATTTTCTTTAAATTTCCGTATATATTGACATTTCTTTAATAGAGTATATACTTTATACTATGAATTCCCTGTGGCATCTCATTTCTTAATTCTTCTACTCATAACTTCCAAGTGCTGGAAGAGAACTTGGGGATATCGTGATCATTCTCCTGAGCACATAAATTTCCTCTCGCTACTGCTAACATCGTGATCCATTATCTTCTTTTGACATCTCCTTATCTTTCCCTTAACAACTTTGACTGAAAGGTCATACTATTCATCCTTGCTCTTGTTTGGATTATAAACTCTGATTCCCAATTTCAACTTCTAAAATTCTATAGAAAATTCTTCCGGTATAGTCTCTATGTCCGTTATTGCTTTCCTCTATCTTTGTTTTTCCTCGTGAATATATACTTCAACCTCTTATAGCCCGTATAGATCTTACACCTTTCTCCATACATATTATGTTTCCCAAATCTTTCAAAACGAATATTATTACTGTTACTCCCAAATTATGGGTAGGATACTTCTGCTCATAAGGTTTCGGTTGTCTGGACGCATATACAGTAACCCTATTGGGCTGCATCAACACACATCCTATTCCTTAATGAGAAGCATCACTATCAACTACCAAACCTTCTTGATACTTTTAAATTGATAAAACAGGTGCTGAAACCATTCTTTCATTTAACTCAGCAAAACTTTCCCTTCATCCTTCTCCATTTCACAAAACTTCTTGCTTTTCCTGGTTAGCTTCGTCCAAGATATTGCAACTTTCACCAAATCCTGCACCAATTTCCAATAGTAACCGACTCATGATAAAACTTCTTACTTTTGTTGGTGTTTCTGGTCTCTTTTCATTCATAGTAATTTTAACTTCTGTTGAATCTCTTTTGATCTTCTCTACATTGACTATCTATGCTAAGAACTATATTTCATACAACTTCTTTCTTCTCCAACTTCCCAGTCATCATTAAACGCTTTGCATGATCCTCCATTAACTTTAAGTATTACAACTATAGCTTACTCGGATATTCCTTAAAGGTGTTGTCCCTCCAGTTCAAATATTACTGGTATATTGGTTAATATAGATGACAATATGAGAACAGTACTTAGTTCTGAAAATTATCCCTGATACATCCATAGGTTTAGTCTTCAATTGGTGAAATATCAAGTCTTAAATCAGTCTTATAAAAGTACTTTGCTTCCTTAATTTGATCAAATAAATCATTGGGTCAAGGTAACAGATACTTGTTCTTGATAGTAAACTTGTTTAGCTCTTGGTAGTCGACGCATAATCATATACTTCCATCTTTCTTATTAACATTTAATACCGGTGCACCTTATGGGGTACCTTAGGTCTAATCGCTTCTTCATCTAGCATTTCTTACATTTACTTTGCTAACTCCTTCACTTTAACTGGCGCCATTCTGTGCGGGGCCTTGGACACTGGCTTCATTTCAGGTGCTAAATCAGTCACGAACTTAATTTCTATATCCGAAGGAAATGTTGATAACTCATCCAAAAACATATCTTGAAACTCCTTAATTACTATAAAATCTTCATACTTTGTTTGCTTTCGACTTTTATATATTCCATAATCACCACAAGGCTCATATCTTGATCACCACAATTATCATTAACAAATTCGTTACCTTCTTTCATCTTCTGAACCTCCTTACCTTCTCATTTCGCATCCTCATAATTATCTTTTCGTCATGACGGTCTGTATGGACATCACGCTTTAGTAGTCAATCCCTTCCTTAGAATAATATCAAATCTTCTTACCTTCCAGGATATCAATTCTACACAACTTATTGCCAAGAATTTCAATTTCAACATTGATACTCACTTATTTAACAACTACACGTTCTTGACTTGCTAATCCTTTAATCACAATCTTATCAATTCAACAGGGTAATTCATCTTGTCAACAAAACTTTGAGAGATAAACAATTAAGTTTCTCCCACATCTTTTAATATTTTAACGCATAAGATATTCACCTTGATCATCCATATCATCACGTCTGTATTCTGAATAACATATTTCACAGGAAAATTGCGTATTCTCGTTCTTGAAAACATATTCCTTATTGGAGTAGATTCCCTTGATTCTTAGTGGATTCTTCACTGGGACTAGTGATTTGCAATCCTTTCCAGGTGCCCTTATTTCCTTCCCATGCATAAGACGTATATGGAACTTCGTCCGCTTAATTCAGGATACGTTGATTTCTGTTTGAAAACCTCTTGCATAGAACGACAGTACAATGAAACGACTAGAAGGATTCAAAGTCCAACAAAAATTAGAGTTGAAAAGAAAGAAGAAACAAGGATTTGAATATGAATGAGACAACCACATTGGTACTTAAGATGGCCAGTCTTTCGTACCATATGGCATACAACATATGATTAGGTGGCGTCCCACCCGACTCTTCGTCATTCTGACAAAGTGTCTCACCATCACATTGTTTGTCCCAATCAGAAAGCAAAAATTGACGGAAATAATTAAATTTGAAAGGAATGCAATATCCTCCTTTTCGAGATCATAGCAAGGAGTTTATTTAAGAAAAGAAGTTCATACTTATTTAGGAATCAAAAAGGGAATATACGCTGTAATAGTGAAGACAAGAACGATACCATTGGTCACCATCCACATTTCACTTATATTCATCTTTCGAGCTTGTTCGATCATATCTCCATTATTTCATATAATAACTTATAGAAAGTACGTTGAAATGCCTTCGCAAATTAAGCATTATGGTAGATTCTTACTTGTCACATCTTGCGTCTTTAGCATCACACCTCTACATATAATACTTTAACAACTCGATTATAATGACGTCCCTACCAGACAACCTCGAGTTTCCTTTTTCAATTTAGAATAACCCCGAAGCATTCAACATAGCGATCCTTGTGTTAATAATATTCTTCTTTTTTGGAAATTTGGAAATCTTCTCAATCTCCTTCAGTCATACTCAGGCTTCTGTTAGATTAGTGAATTCTTTGAACTTGGATAATCCTGTAATTGGATGAGTAATTGCTCCGTATACTGATTCTGTTGTTAATCTTATCAAACAATATTTGTACCTTTCTGTTGAGAATAACCAATTCTTCATAATCACGGATCACTTTGTCCTCTAAATTAACAATACTAAGTCTGTAACAGCATTCTTCCAGGTAATCCGGGCTTTCTAACAAACAAGAATCTCAAATAGTAACTTGACAACCAATGTTTAAAAATCATTTTATTCGAAAAGGCTTTTAGAAATTTGTAAAGGAAAATCTTTTTCGAAAACTTGTTTTAAAAATTTAGAAAATCACAAACCTGGTTGTCCTTACTATATGAGTTGGTTGTTGTCTTTCCGACCTATAACAAGGTACCATATTAAAGAAATAATTACATAAAAATTCGTTCACTCCAATCTACCTTTTCTCCTTTATCAAGTCCATTTGCCTTCCTTAATCGGCGAAAACTTCAATTGTCGTTGCATGTTATCTTATTCGTAGCTTCACGTCAAAGCTTCCATACTGGTAATACTTCCGACATTACCGTTACAGTAGTTAAGTAAAACAGACTATCCAATAGTCAATAAGTCTATTTTATAGAATAAGGTTTGCTCATATCACATCACATTACTACTTTACATATCGCGTTTATCATATC
The DNA here is from genome assembly GCF_009905375.1 of Apium graveolens. Lineage (NCBI taxonomy): Eukaryota > Viridiplantae > Streptophyta > Magnoliopsida > Apiales > Apiaceae > Apium > Apium graveolens. The sequence goes on along the minus strand of NC_133651.1, from coordinate 106,996,182 downwards.
ATCCTCATTTAATTTCACAGAAATCTCAGGTTTATACTTTTCACTCTTACTCTTTCAAAATTCATCTAATTCATCCCATACTTATTCACGGGTGGCTTAGTCACTAAGGGCTTCTTTTAACCCGATAACAACTATCCTCTGAAACACTTAAATCTCCTTTCTAAACTTCGTCTCACCTCTATTTATAACTCAAGTGCTCACCATTTACTGTAGCTCTCGAATCCATCCTTGTAGGTATAATTGCTTCGTAGGACAAGTGCTAAACTGGGGGTATAGAACAGGATGTAGGGTAAATTAAAGAGATACGCTCACAGCTGAATGTTCAGTGAAACAAGAATAAACAGATGGAGGTTCTTGAATAGGTAATCTCATATCAAAAGATGGAAAAGTAGCGTAGAATAGCTTGAAGAAGTGCAACCCTTATAACAGAAGGTAGTGCCATTAATACTGATGGAGGAACAAGGTACAAATCCAATTTGAGAGAAGATGACGATCCTCAAACGAAAAGCTCCAAACGATCAAATGACATCGGGAAATCAGGATCTGCCATTGCCGTTGTCTGGAAATCACGTCGCAAGTTGAGAATCCCGAATCGCAATACGAACTGTGCCGGAGACTTACTATGTAATCGCACTCATCCTCGCGACATCTTATCTTTCTATTTCCTATTCCTAATCCTAACCCTCTACCTAATCCCAACAATCTAGGCTTGTTTCAGTGACCTATAACCTATAGCTCTGATACCAACCTGTGGCGCCCTCCAAACCCGGGGTAGAAGTTTGGGGTCCACAACACAAACACAATATATCAACCTGTATAAGAAATATTATTTATAATGACCCTGCTTCAGGAAACCATGGATCGCAACAGGTTAAAGTATGAAAACAAGCCACAACCTTAATTATTACATCGTACCAAATCCCAACTAATTTAACTTACAATTGATAATAAAATCATTCTTACAATCTGACTATCTCTTTACCGCATAAAACTTCTGCTAACTCGATCCAACTCGACTGGAACCTTAGCCCGCACTTTGAACTGAGGAACTTCACTATCATCCATATTCTTTTCAACTGTAAAATATATAAAAGAATCGCAAGGGTGAGCTATCTAGCTCAGCAAGTCATGATAACGATAACTGAGGTTAAACCATGATCAAATAAGATGATTCAAAGGAATCAAGTTTCTTTTTAACTATTCATTAGAATTATATATTCATTTTAAGTTTTAAAAACCAAGGTTAGGCTGCTGATCAGTCACGCACTAACCCCGAGCAAGCACACAACACTGCTCTAATTACTAGATCCAAGGCACATATTGGCCTAACTTGACCATTGGTATGGTCTGACCACGAATCTGGTCCACATATATAAAAACTATCCAATCCTAAAGCTGTTCAATATGATAATAATATGATTCAATAAAACAAGATCATAATCGATGATGGTTAAACATTTGCATAAAAGTATAAGAAAACTCATGGATATTTCAAGGGTATTTCAGCGTATGTATAAGAAACGGTTTTCAGTTTGTACAAGGGTCAGGTATCAAACCAGTAATGATTTCTCAGGATATGGTTCTTTGATGTTACTAAGAATGATTGGAGTATAAAAGGTTCTGTGTTTTCAAACCATCTTCTTCTTGTGCTTGGTGTTTGCTAGTTAAACATTTGGGAAATAGTATCATATTTGTGTAGTTTGGTGTCTGAGGATCAACAAAGGATGGTTTACAAAGAACAAGGCTTACGGTTCAAGATCAAGAAAAATCAGGGATTCAAGGGTAAATAATTTAATGCACTTGCAATGTAAACAAGAGTTATTTTGAATAATAGCGACATCTTATAAAACAGTTTGAAAACATTGGTAATATATCTTGAAGAAAAGTTCAGAAATACTTGCCTTACAAGGCTTTACAACTATTACTGATCAATTCTGGGCCAACTCTGCCGCTTAGGCTTTTACGTCCAACCACTATATCCCTCTGGATTCGACCTCAATAATTAAGTCCTTTGATTGGGACCTCACTGAGCTTTTCGACTCACCACCAACTATCATTTGTCCAATTCCAATTCTCGGGCATTCCGACTAGAACCTACAAGGTCGAGACATCCTAACTTAGACATTCGATTATGCTTGACATATGCTCGCTAACAATCTACCCGAACATTAACAAAATCCGACTCGTAACATACTTCATATAATAATACACGTATCACTTAGGGTTCACGATCTCGAAAATCAGTTCAGCGTTCATTTTTGGAAAATACTCATACTCTTTATTTTACGAAATCAGGGTTATCGATTTAGAAAAATATTTCATCACATCGTACCATCAAGTTTCGTATAAAACACACACAGATATATATATATATATAGTCTCTCGACGTCCCGATATTCATCGGATACGTTTCCGTATTTGCGTAATTCAGTTTTTCGAAAATCGGACAGCGTTTCCTTTATTTATCGGACTACCCGTCGAAACATCAATCGACGTCAAATCCCAAACACAACAATCGCAACAATTATCCAATCCAAACCCACATATATTCAAATTCTAACTCAATTACAATTATTAATTTCTACTCGTATTTTATTTTTATTCATTAATTTAGGACTCAGAATATGATCATCACGGTCCACCGTCCGCTCGTATAAATTCATCACGGACGGCGGCAAAATTTATTGGTGCCTGATAATATTCGGGTTTCCAAATAAACTTCGCCGATTAATTACAACTCCCGCACGAAATTATTTTTCTTCACGAATCGAAATCATTTAATTAACTTCCTGCAAGAATTAATAAAAGAAGAAAAAGAATCAGTCAAGGAATTAGATACTATCAATACGCGCCTATGCGCTGCCAAAACAGGGAGGGTCGCCTCGCCGGAATTAGGCCGACAACAACCAACAATAACAACCACGCTGCATCACAGGCAGCTACACACACAATACACACACACACACGAATTATATGCACACGAATTACACACACAGACGTATACATACGTAGGTACACATATATCAAAGAAACAGGGATGAATCCGCTGCTAACCGGAGAACGGAGGTGACAAGAACGGGAAAAAGGGAACAGGGAATAGAACATGGAGGGACTAATCGGGAGAGGTGAAGGAAAGATTGAGAAAATCAAAGAGAGATTGAATGTTTAGAAAGGAGATGAGAGATTGATGCTATCGTCTGGGTCGGAAAAACAGAGAAACCGGGGCTTAATTTACCCCATTACCACAAATCAAACCACGTGTCCTGAAATTGGACACGTATCCTTTTTGTTTCTATCTGAAAATCCTATCTCTGTCACCGAATTTAACGATTTAACGAGAAATTTTACGGATAAAAATAACTTTAAAATTTACCAAAATAGTTTTAAAATTTCCGGGATAATTCAAAACCAGTGGAATAAAATTTTCATAATTTTTAAAGCATCATTGAAACGCAGTTTGTACCCGTCCTTCACAATTAACGAACCGAGGTGCGTTTAAAACAAATTCATAAAATCGCGAAAATAGTCTTATAATATTATAAATATCCCGAAGTAAATAAAAACGTAAGTTTCATAATTTTAACACAATTTTTGAAATGTCACTTATACCCGCTTTTATCAATAAAACGAAACAACGAGCGCGTGAAACTAATCCCGAAAATTTCTAAAATAATTTTAAAATTCTCGGAATATTCCAAACTTAAATAAATATGGGTTTCATAATTTTTGAAGAATTATAGAATTAAATATGGATTTTGCAAATAAAAGCATTCAGAAAATCATTTAAAAATAAATAATTAATAAAATATTAATTTCTCAATTTTATAAAATCCTAAAAGTAATTATTGTAATTATAAAGTCATAAAAACAATTTTAGAGACACTTCAAGTATTTGTACAAATAATTTTGCATTAAATCCACTTTAAAAGTGAAACAATTCAATACAATTCCTTATTTAATCACGCGAACAACCCGGTACATCATAAATCACACATAGATAATAATCAAACAACACATAATGGTAAAAACCAATACACATATTTGATTTAATAATTTCCATATTAATCACATATTTAAATAATTCAAAAATATACGAGTCGTTATACTGCTGCTCTACTTCTTTCTCAGCCTCAGCTTCTTCAATCAACACTTGAGTTTGTTCGGGATTCGCAATCTTTCCAGACCTTAAAGTGATTGCCTTTACCTGCTCCTTAGCTTCTCTCTTTCCTAGAACTTCAGTGTCATTAGGTATTGTAACAGGCTGACGATTAAGCAAGGCATTGGCACTTTGCCTAATTTGATTTTCCAAGGTCTAGATAGAAACGCCTTGACTCTTGCACATAAGTTTCAACTCCTCTAATTCGGATTTTTCATTAGCTTGTTGCAGCTGGAGTTGTTGTCTCGGTGCATATTGCGGTTGCTGAAAACCAGTGGGTTGTACAGCTTAGCAGGATACTACTGATAAGGATGTTGAACCGCATTCTGATTGTTGCTCCAACTGAAATTAGGATGATTGCGGTTGTTGGAATGATAAGTGGATGGCACAGGTTGCTGCGAGCGATGAAAGTTGCTCATGAACTGAGCTGATTCACTAGAAATTGTGCACTGATTAGTCTCATGGGCACCAGCACAAAGCTCACAGACACTAGCGATTTGATTAACTCCATAATTAGCCAAAGTGTCCACCATCATCGTTAGAGCCTTAAGTTGGGCAGCTATAGCAGTTGCTGCATCCAACTCCAGAATTCATGCTACCTTTCCCTGAGGCAGTCTCTGGGAGGAATTCTGGTACTCATTAGCAGCCATCAGTTCAATTAGTTCATAAGCTTCATCGTAGCTTTTAGCCCATAAGGCTCCTCCTGATGCTGCATCAAGCATGGGTCTAAAAGTAGCACCCAATCTATTGTAGAAATAGTTAATAATCATCCAATCAGGCATGCCATGGTGTGGGCACTTCCTTAGCATCTCCTTATATCGATCCCAAGCCTCACAAAGAGATTCTCCAGTTTTCTGAGCAAACTGAGTAAGAGCATTCCTGATTGTAGCAGTCTTCACCATAGGGAAAAATTTAGTGAGAAACTTTTGAGCAAGATTGTAACACCCCCAAATCCGGGGTCGGGGATCCGGGTTGTCACGAGTTCCATTTCCCTTAATAACACCCAATCTTAATAAATAATCAACTACTCTGTACTATGACCCCACAATAAACACACACACCACAAGTTATAGTCTCAGAGATGAATATCCAAAAATAATCACAAGTCATTTTATTCCACAATTATCTGTGAATACACCTTAAAAGGGTTTCTGAATAAATTTACATTTCTTTGCCATTATTAAAATTCATAAATATACATAAATCTGGTACATCAAAAGTTGAAAGCCTAGACTATTGGTAGCTCCTACCTCAGCTACAGCGACATCAATGCCTATAGGAAACTGCGGAACGTTTCCTATCCGCTCGCGAATTGGGAGCTTGGTCCTGTTCATCTTGTCTATCTGATGTTGTGTGATGAAAGAAGAAAGCAAGGGTGAGCAACAAGCCCACCAAAATAATATGTATACTGATTAACAATATATGAGCATACTCATAGTACTCATGAAAGTCTTGGTCAAAAGAAATGAACCAAGCTGATATCTTAACGCGACCAAGTCGCAAAATATTCAGTATATATATACATATGTATATATACTTTTCATAATCTTTGAAATCCTCTGACATGTATAATATACACAGAGTTCCAGTTTATAACTGTATAAAAATATCGTTGCAAGGTGATCTCATATATCTAACCTTGTCTCAACATTTTTCTGAAAATCTTTGTTATGCATAAGATAATCATTTACTAGATATAAGTTTAAAAGATGAAGTTACAAGATACTTCAGTATACTTATATCTTTTCCAAATACTACTTGAACTACCACCATTCAAGTTATAATGAGCTTTCAACAGTTCATCACATAGATGAGACTACAAGACAAGATTTGAATAGATTAAATCTTTGAATATCACTATAAATAATGAAGTTACGAGATACTTCATTAAGTCCCGATATATATATACACCTATATATATATATACGTTTCATGAAAACCTCTATCATGTAAAGTATGAACAGAATTGCAATATTCAATAAATTTGGAAAGGAAAGAATTTTGGCATAAACCTGATATCTTGCTGATCAGGCAAAGATACCAATAAGTAACCTTTTCTACTAGTAGATGGACGAATTCCCCACTGGTCATCACCCTGGTCGCAATAGGACCTTATGCTGGACTGCCACTCAGCCACTTACGCATTTGATGGACTCCCACTGAGCCACTTACACTATCATGGATGCCCACTGAGCCCATGTTGTTTATGCCGACTCGATAGATGGACTTACTTCCCGAACGTTGGGTAAGTAATCAATTCATTTACCAAAACAGCAACCTCGTTGCGAATATAAAATACACCACAGAGCCGGATCCCTCAGGTTTTGAGCGAGTATTTAAATCCCCTTTAAAAGGAAGATCTTAAATATAAAAATGAGTTTTGGGATCCGCTCTAACTTTTAAAAATCATTTTGAAGACTCGAAAACACTTTAAAGAGTGTTTGGAGTAATGCTGATTTAATGAAGTAAATCAGTCCCAATATATTTAGAAAATATCTGAATATTATTATTTAAATAATATTCCCATAAAGAATAATCTTTATACAAATAATTGAAGTAGAAGTTGTAAGACTTATACTTGAAATGAGTATTAAATAACCAAAGATATACTTATACGAAAGTACTATCTTTATTTGAATAATCAAAAATAAGTTTGATTATCGACACCTTATTCTTTAATAAAATAAAGAATATAACTCAGCAATAATCTGAGTCATAGATCCTCAAATTAATATTCAAATAATATTCATTAAATAATATAAACTGAGTCATAAGCCCTCGAATGAATATTCAAATAATATTCAATTAATAAAATAAACTGAGTCATAAGCCCTCAAATGAATATTCAAATAATATTCAATTAATAAAATAAACTGAGTCATAAGCCCTCGAATGAATATTCAAATAATATACAATTAATAAAATAAAAGGAGCCATAAGTCCTCGGATGAATATTCAAGTAATATTCATTAAATAATATAAAGTTATCGAATAAATCTTATTCGATTAATAGTTTTAAAAACCATTCATATATATATATGTATATATATATATATATATATATATATATTATACTCGGGAGCCTCGCCTCCCGGTTTTAGAAAATGTTTCACCTTTTTGATCCCCTATACTAAGGGTATACGCAAATACCGCTTATCTCTAGCATAGGTATTATGCAACTAATAAGCATTTGAACCAACAGATATATAAATCAAGAATACGAAACAGGCATGCATATATACCATATCACATGCTACAATATATCGCAAGAATTTGCTAATAACAAATATGCATTTATCACAAGATCATGCATATACATATATACATCACAACAACAGTATAACGGGTAGAAAACTTGCCTGAGTGCTCCCGAATAGACTTAAGCTTAGAGTGGGTCCGATAACCTATGAACAACAACATAAGTCGGAATTAAACCTCGGTCGCTTAAGAAACTAGACTTTAACCATTTAGAGTCCTAACGTTCGCTTTCGTGCTTAACGACTTACTTAAGTCGCTCGAGTACCCTCGGCTCCACCATTTTTAATAAATTAACCATTACGAGTTTTAAGGCGATTCTTTCGCAAGTGTCTTACCAACTGCCTATTACACCTTACATAAATGTTTCATACTTCAATTAGTCCTTTAAGGTCTTTAACCTATGTTTCAAAGTAAGGCGAGGGGTAATGGTTCGTTCGTGAAACGTCGTTACTTAAAACGGTCGTTTCTCCTAAACCGTACATCGGAATCAAACGAACCACAAATCAAAACGAAGCTCGTAACATGAACTATCTAAACATGGCAATGGTAAAAACCTAACAGTGAGTTCAAGGGTTCTGATGTTAAGAACAAAAACAGTCTACGGCAAATCGGGCATTACGACGGCTATGTTTACGCGATTTCCCAAATTTTATACCATTCCAATTCAACCCACAATCAATCCACAATCAAAACTCCATCCATACCATACTACAACAGCCCCAACAACTCAATATTACCAATTTATACTTATTTCTCAATTATGAACTAAGAGTTTACTTAAGTTCATTAACTAATAACCAAGACTTCCAACTTCAAAAATATCACAAAACTAACCAATCTCTAAACACACAATAATCATGCCTCTCATGAACTAAACTACTCATAACAAGCTTTAAACATGATTACACACCCATTACACTAACCCATCATCTAAACATTAGGAAATCTAAACAACAAAGCTTAAGACTAAGATCATGAAGAGTTATACCTTCCTTGAAGCTTTTAATCCATGAAAGATCCTTGGAATGCCCATGGAAGCCTTAATCTAACCTCCTACAAGCTTGATCTTTCAAAGAAATCAAGAACACAAAAATTAATTTCAAGAAGTACTATTCACCATCTTCTTCCTTGATTTATAAAAAAAGATTGGCTTGGAATTAGAAGCTTAAACTTATAGGAAGTATGTAACTATCCATGGGGAAGCTTAGATAAATACCTTGCCAAATAGTAAGTGGTGGAGCTTGGATCTTCATTTTTTATGAAAAGGGGCCGAGAGCTTCAAGAAGAAAAAGAAAGGAAATGAATTTTTTGCTTGCTTGGTGTGTTTGTGATTTGTTTTGCTTGCCTTGGTTGCTTTTGATTTGTTTTTGGGTAATTACTTTTCTAACCTTGACTTTGTGTGGTTTTAAATCAACTACATCTCTTTCCCCTTATATCATGCTTACATAATCAAGTGATGTCACCCTCCCTCCTTTGTCCTCTTCCTATTGGTTTGATGACATCATCCCCACTAATCCCTTTGATTAGCTTCTAATTGTTTGCCTAATGACCGCTGATCTGTTATACGGTTCGCTTAACTTTCGCTTTCGTTTATCGTTTGAGGGATCATACTCGGGATCTTATTACTTGGGTTTCCTTAACCTTTCTCAATACATTATATTCCTTTTATGATCCTCTCTTATAATCCTTTAATTTAAATCCTTTTTATCCTGTTACCTTATACTCAATTCTTTCCGTATCTAGTGGATTTCCGGGAAAAATCAAAGTGTTCGGAATTGGATTCTGACGATCTTTACATACACTTATATACCACATAGAGTATTAATAATATCCCAGAAGATCAATAATAGAACCCCTACATAGTGTGGCATGAAAAGTTTTCTCATTCAGCATAATCTGCAAATTCACTATTCATAAGGGTTTCAAAAATTTCCAAAAATTGGGGTTATTACAGTCTCCCCTCCTTAAAAGGATTATGTCCCAAAATCAGATAGAAAATGAATAGGGATAATCTCTTAGCATTGCACTTTCTAACTCTCGAGTAAATTTTCCCACATTATGGTCCTACCACCACACTCTGCCTAGTTTGATAACCCTTCTCCTAAGCACTTGTTCCTTTTCGATCTATAACCCTTTATGGTTGCTCCCTATAGGTTATGTCTGGTTGCATGCCTATGCGCTCATATGCCCCTATTTATCTGGCATCCGAATTATACTTTCTTAACATTGATACGCGGAACACATTATGACTTGCTACATATTCGGGGGTAGGGCTAGCTCATATGCTAACTTCCCAAAATGTCTTAATATATCCAAGGGTCTAACAAATTGTAGACTTAGCTTTCCTTTCTTTCCAAACCTCATCAATCCTTTCCAAGGGATACCTATAACATTACTTGGTCCCCTATTTCATACTCTTTGTCCTTTTGAGTCAAATCAGCATACCTCTTATGTCCATCTTGGGTTACTACCATCCGTCCTCTGATTAGATCTATTATATCCCTGGTCCTTTGGACTACTGCGGGTCCGAGCATCTTGCGCTCTACAACTTCATCCTAACATAAGGGAGATCGACATTGTCTTCCCTCAAGGATCTCATAAGGCGATACCTCAATACTGACATATGATCTATTATCGTAAGAAAACTCAATCCGTGTTAAGTGATCATTCCAATTTCTTTCAAGTCTATTACACAGACTCTCATTATAGCTTTTAGCATTAGAGCTTTTGCTTCTCAATACCCATTCTTTTCCAGTTCGTAATTGCTACTACCTTCCGTTCCTAATATTATACTGGTTATACTTTTGCTCGTTATCGTTCTATAACCTTTTAATAACCACGTCAACCTTAGTATCACGAACGCGTTATAATCGGAATACCACCGTACTGATACTACTTCTTTTTCAGCTGTTTCTATTTTCCAAAGTTTGATCAATCATATAGAAGTAAAGGAATTTGTTGAGAGATCACTATGATCATGAACACTTGTTACATTGCATAGTTAGTACAGAAGGTGGCCAGCCTTTAGTACTTGACAAGCAATTAAACAATAGATGGTATCCTACTAGGCTTCTATCACACAGATAGATAGTCCTTCGGCAATACCTCCCCTTCTGGAAGGGTTGTTCTTCTCAGCTTATATGAAATGAAAAGAAGAGAAAAGAACGAATTGAAGAGAATTGTATATATGAAAAAAATATACTGCCACAAAATATCTGGCTTGGAACCTACCTCTGAACTATAGAGGTTTGTCATAGGAGAACAAAACATATGTATATATATATCAACATCAAGTATTATCGCATCGCATTTTGCATGCTTAAATATTTACTATTCCATCCATCATTCTATGGACCCATGCTCTTGCTCGAGCTTATACACAATCACCTTCGAAACTCCCTCGACATCGAAAATCGAATCTGGAATCTCATTTTATACATCATCGTTACTAGAATTCTATGCTTGCATCGCAACCTTCCTCGTATAGTAATACGAATCTCTATTGATAAGAAGGAATAAGTATTCAATAGGTAGATAATCTACTTAATTAGTCTATCAATGATAACTTATACACCAACACGACCCGATTAGTGGTACTCAATCTCAACATTCATTTCAATACAACTCTCATGGTTGTAATCGACTCATTACTCGCAGAATCATTGCTGCATTACTATGGTCCACCACTGACTTACTGTCATCATTCATTTTCCATGAAATCTTAATATTTAACCATACGGAGTCCATACGTGTCGTATAGAATACTTCTAAGGAGTTAACATAATCACCAATCATAATTCATGAAGAACAATCCAAACTCTGACATACTTTCATGACATGAAGTAGATAAAATTGCAGAAGAGTTTCAGTCAAAGCAACGATAGCAGGTGAATACCATTCTTAATCGTATGCCTTAAATAGAAGACTTAACTCAAGGTTCGTTTAGTCCTTTTTGAAATATGGTCCTGGATTATTCTCAAGATAGTACCTTCTGAGATAGATATCCCGCTCATGGCGATTACACGAATTAAACCTTTACCAACTACTATTACGGTTGGGTATTGCACAGTCATCAGAAGGAATGTCAATCTTTCAAACCACAATACAACCTGCATAGCTTTAACCATCATCACTGTATTCCTTTGGCACAAACGCCTATAATTATGCTCTTACCTTTAAAGTGTCGGCCACCTCTTTGGCCTTTCCTGATAGTAAAATTTCCTTACAGTCAATGTCATTTTAACCACCTCCAAATAAATTTTCTACCTTATTTCAATCACAGCTTATGTGAAGATGTTTTCCTTAAAATCTGATGAGTAAAAAAAATATTACCATTTTTCCATAAGTTATTGCCTCAGTCTTTAGAGGTTAATCACTGTCATGACTGACTCTCAATCATAATTAGAACATCTTTTATCTTAAGTCCTAATTGCCCTGAACAATTTCGACCATTACTGGTTCGATCCATACCTTCTCGTGGTTTAACACGTGCCTCACTTGGCATCATTATAATTACGTCATATTTCCTTTATCAACATTTCTATTCTTGAGAATTTTGAATTTTACCTTTCTCCTTGTAAAACCTCTAAGGTTATCCTTGAATCGTTCCTCCTGTATTCCCTAGATACAGGGCATATCAAAATACCATATACTAATACTAGAATCATTGTCTATATACTTTTGAAAAAAATTTCTCCACTGATTCTTTAAAGGTTGTTGTTACCTTAATCCTTTCCAATTCATACTGTCAAAACTCATGATGTCCCTATTAAGGGTGAAATGCCAACCTTTATACATTCCCCTAGGATTCGTTTTAAGTTACCGATGTTCTATCCTTAATTCCACCTTTAAAAAGGTACATGCATCCTTCCATGGATAAATCAAGTCATATATCCCTAATAAGGGTGTCTTATTCAATCATTCCCACCTCGATAGTATATGCCAAATTTTCACAATAACATTTGTATTCAAAATGAGGTCAATCAATATGGCCTCCAAAAGATAGCAACGGTTATCCGCTTTTCTTGCCTAATTTGGTAATGATAACAAGGATGTTCTGGAAGATATTGGTCGTGTTCAACGTGAACCTCTTCTTAATAATTCCTTATTTACTTTTGTTGTTTATCTCAACAGTAACCTCAATGTTGGGATATCTTTCATATCTGGCGTCTCCCTTTCTGGGTATCATGCCACCGGTCTTACACTTCACCTTCTTGAAGGTCACTTCCTTCATCCAATTTGCTTAATTTCTTACTTTCTTGTCTCCTCAGTCTATCCGCGTCTCATTATTTATCCTTCGAATTATCTAAAGGTTTCCTCGAATCCTCCCAACTTACAGGGGATAAAATATATGTATCTCTTATGCCCTCAACCATCAATTTTAACTCATGGTGAATCACCCTCATCCTGACGAATGCATACTTTTCTATTTCTATTACTACGAGTCTTTAGGGTTTCCTCAGACCCAACTCCCTTATCATACCTCAAACTCTATTGCCTTTATATTCCTTTCCACTTCAGTTTCTTTTTATTTTCCTTTCTCTTATCCTTATTTCATGAACCAACACAACATAAGTATTGATTTCAAACATCCCGTCATTCTAGATTCATGTCCTCAGAACGAATCTTGACAACTTTTACAACTTAGATTCATAATTCATCATACTCATCCGCTTTTGTTCTAGCTCCAAAGCTTTTACACTATCTCCTTATCTTTGGGAATTACTTTCCCGAAACAATTGACTGAACTTAAATCAGTTTATTATAATCTCTTGCTTCGTGCCTTTCTTGGCCTTTCACCAGCGGGTGGTCTCTCTCTTAGGAGGGTAAGTGACAAAAACAGTCTTTTGTGATTCGTCAATCATTTAGAATCTCAAATGATTCCTATATTTCCTTTAGCCAGGCTCTTGCCTCGACTGGTTCAGCTTGTTCCTTGGAACTCTAAGGGCTTAGCGACTTAAAGGCCCTGAAAGAATTTCTCACCGCATTGTTTCCTCAGGGTGGTGGTTGGGGATAATAGTCTAAGTTCTGTCTAGACAGGTCCATAAATTGCCGTATAGGAGTACCTTCTCGGGTCTCCTTTCCTTACTCGACTTTCTGTTTCCTTAGTATGAAATGTTTCAACCTTCTCCCATAATCGGGGTTATCTTATACATTAAAAACCTTGTTTTCCACTCTATTATGTTATGGGTTCTTTCTTTCTTGATGGCAACCTCCCTGACTATCACATTCAGGGTTTGCCCTAAATCTTATTCCTCAAACTATGGCTCTCATCTAAGTTCTCATCCTTAAGCTCTTGAACTTTTGGAACCCAATTTCTGTAGAAACACCTCACTATCCCCTTATCATCTTCCTCGGTATGGATCTCTTCTCCAGTCATTGATTCTCTGCCTTCATTCATCACTTTTTTCTGGCACAATATGTTCTTTTCCAAAAATTCGGTATGTATTGCAATCTCAAACAGCTTTTCGGTACCGGCTCCGGTTACCTTCACTTCTATTTCCATTTTCTCAAAATCTCTTATAAACTCTCCCAAAGACATTATTATCTTGAGTCTCTCCTTTTTACTAAGGGCATCAGCCACCACATTGGCTTTCCCTGAATGATAAAGAATCTCCCAATCATAATTCTTGATTAGCTCTAACCACCTCATTTGGCGCATGTTGAGCTCTTTCTGCGTGAAAATGTACTAGAGCACTTATGGCTTGTGTAAATCTCGCACTTTTCTACATACAAGTAGTGCCTCCCATCTTTAGGGCAAAACTATTGCCACGAGCCCAAGCTCATGGGTGGGGATATCGAATTTTATATTCCCTTAATTGTCTTGACGCGTACGTGATTACCTTGCTGTGCTGTATGAGAAGCACCCTAATTCCTTATGCGAAGCGTCACTACACTTCACAAAATCTCATTTTCCATCCGGCAACGCCAACATAGGGAACGTCACCAACCTTTGCTGACCTTTGCTTCGGTTCTTAAAAGTTGTTCTCGCATTTCTCTGTCCATTCGAACTTCTCAGTCTTACGAGTAAGCCGTGTTAAAGGGGCTACTATTTTTACAAACTTGAACAAACCTCTGGTAGTGACCGGCCAATCCTACCTCTGGGAGTTGCCCTAACCATGGTCATCGATTCCTCAGTGGTCCTTTATTCATTCTTGTCAGGATCCTTCACGGGATCCTCCTCAGCAACAATCCCTTCTAGGACAACATCCTCAACCGCTACATCCTCAATATCAACATCATCCGGTCCCGCGTTAGGACGCTCTATCGGATCCACAATCCGATCTCCAATTAGTAATAAAACATCATCGCGCCGTTACTCCTCAACCTCAGGGTTCGGAGTCCCGCTACCATATACGATAACGAACTATGTTTCTATCACGATATTTATAAGGGTTCCCATAAGGGTTTTAACTGTTAGTACTACATTAGGTAGTCCGACTATGAACTTGGCAAGAGTTCTTATTTATCTTAGTGTACTTATTATCTTAACGTCACTTCATCTCTGAGGTTTATAACGCTTAGCTCTGATACCACTTCTGTAACACCCCCAAATCCAGGGTCGGGGATCCGGGTTGTCACGAGTTCCATTTCCCTTAATAACACCCAATCTTAATAAATAATAAACTACTCTGTACTGTGACCCCACAATAAACACACACACCACAAGATATAGTCTCAGAGATGAATATCCAAAAATAATCACAAGTCATTTTATTCCACAATTATCTGTCAATACACCTTAAAAGGGTTTCTGAATAAATTTACATTTCTTTGCCATTATTAAAATTCATAAATATACATAAATCTGGTACATCAAAAGTTGAAATCCTAGACTATTGGTAGCTCCTACCTCAGTTACAGCGATATCAATGCTTATAGGAAACTGCGGAACGTTTCCTATCCGCTCGCGAATTGAGAGCTTGGTCCTGTTCATCTTGTCTATCTGATGTTGTGTGATGAAAGAAGAAAGCAAGGGTGAGCAACAAGCCCACCAAAATAAAATGTATACTGATTAACAATATATGAGCATACTCATAGTACTCATGAAAGTCTTGGTCAAAAGAAATGAACCAAGCTGATATCTTAACGCGACCAAGTCGCAAAATATTCAGAATATATATATACATACATATATATACTTTTCACAATCTTTGAAATCCTCTGAAATGTATAATATACACAGAGTTCCAGTTTATAACTGTATAAAAATATCGTTGCAAGGTGATCTCATATATCTAACCTTGTCTCAACGTTTTTCTGAAAATCTTTGTTATGCATAAGATAATCATTTACTAGATATAAGTTTAAAAGATGAAGTTACAAGATACTCCAATATACTTATATCTTTTCCAAATACTACTTGAACTACCACCGTTCAAGTTATAATGAGCTTTCAACAGTTCATCACATAGATGAGACTACAAGACAAGATTTGAATAGATTAAATCTTTGAGTATCACTATAAATAATGAAGTTACGAGATACTTCATTAAGTCCCGATATATATATACACCTATATATATACATACGTTTCCTGAAAACCTCTGTCATGTAAAGTATGAACAGAATTGCAATATCCAATAAATTTGGAAAGGAAAGAATTTTGGTATAAACCTGATATCTTGCTGATCAGGCAAAGATACCAATAAGTAACCTTTTCTACTAGTAGATGGACGAATTCCCCACTGGTCATCACCCTGGTCACAATAGGACCTTATGCTGGACTGCCACTCAGCCACTTACGCATTTGATGGACTCCCACTGAGCCACTTACACTATCATGGACGCCCACTGAGCCCATGTTGCTTATGCCGACTCGATAGATGGACTTACTTCCCGAACGTTGGGTAAGTAATCAATTCATTTACCAAAACAACAACCTCGTTGCGAATATAAAATACACCACAGAGCCGGATCCCTCAGGTTTTGAGCGAGTATTTAAATCCCCTTTAAAAGGAAGATCTTAAATATAAAAATGAGTTTTGGGATCCGCTCTAACTTTTAAAAATCATTTTGAAGACTCGAAAACACTTTAAAGAGTGTTTGGAGTAATGCTGATTTAATGAAGTAAATTAGTCCCAATATATTTAGAAAATATCTGAATATTATTATTTAAATAATATTCCCATAAAGAATAATCTTTATACAAATAATTGAAGTAGAAGTTGTAAGACTTATACTTGAAATGAGTATTAAATAACCAAAGATATACTTATACAAAAGTACTATCTTTATTTGAATAATCAAAAATAATTTTGATTATCGACACCTTATTCTTTAATAAAATAAAGAATATAACTCAGCAATAATCGGAGTCATGGATCCTCAAATGAATATTCAAATAATATTCATTAAATAATATAAACTGAGTCATAAGCCCTCGAATGAATATTCAAATAATATTCAATTAATAAAATAAACTGAGTCATAAGCCCTCGAATGAATATTCAAATAATATTCAATTAATAAAATAAACTGAGTCATAAGCCCTCGAATGAATATTCAAATAATATTCAATTAATAAAATAAAAGGAGCCATAAGTCCTCAGATGAATATTCAAGTAATATTCATTAAATAATATAAAGTTATCGAATAAATCTTATTCGATTAATAGTTTTAAGAACCATTCATATATATATATATATGTATATATATATTATACTCGGGAGCCTCGCCTCCCGGTTTTAGAAAATGTTTCACCTTTTTGATCCCCTATACTAAGGGTATACGCAAATACCGCTTATCTCTAGCATAGGTATTATGCAACTAATAAGCATTTGAACCAACAGATATATAAATCAAGAATACGAAACAGGCATGAATATATACCATATCACATGCTACAATATATCGCAAGAATTTGCTAATAACAAATATGCATTTATCACAAGATCATGCATATACACATATACATCACAACAACAGTATAACGGGTAGAAAACTTGCCTGAGTGCTCCCGGATAGACTTAAGCTTAGAGTGGGTCCGATAACCTATGAACAACAACATAAGTCGGAATTAAACCCCGGTCGCTTAAGAAACTAGACTTAACCATTTAGAGTCCTAACGTTCGCTTTCGCGCTTAACGACTTACTTAAGTCGCTCGAGTACCCTCGGCTCCACTATTTTTAATAAATTAACCATTATGATTTTTAAGGCGATTCTTTCGCAAGTGTCTTACCAACTGCCTATTACACCTTACATAAATGTTTCATACTTCAATTAGTCCTTTAAGGTCTTTAACCTATGTTTCAAAGTAAGGCGAGGGGTAATGGTTCGTTCGCGAAACGCCGTTACTTAAAACGGTCGTTTCTCCTAAACCGTACATCGGAATCAAACGAACCACAAATCAAAACGAAGCTCGTAACATGAACTATCTAAATATGGCAATGGTAAAAACCTAACAGTGAGTTCAAGGGTTCTGATGTTAAGAACAAAAACAGTCTACGGCAAATCGGGCATTACGACGGCTATGTTTACGCGATTTCCCAAATTTTATACCATTCCAATTCAACCCACAATCAATCCACAATCAAAACTCCATCCATACCATACTACAACAGCCCCAATAAATCAATATTACCAATTCATACTTATTTCTCAATTATGAACTAAGAGTTTACTTAAGTTCATTAACTAATAACCAAGACTTCGAACTTCAAAAATATCACAAAACCAACCAATCTCTAAACACACAATAATCATGCCTCTCATCAACTAAACTACTCATAACAAGCTTTAAACATGATTACACACCCATTACACTAACCCATCATCTAAACATTAGGAAATCTAAACAACAAAGCTTAAGACTAAGTTCATGAAGAGTTATACCTTCCTTGAAGCTTTTAATCCATGAAAGATCCTTGGAATGCCCATGGAAGCCTTAATCTAACCTCCTACAAGCTTGATCTTTCAAAGAAATCAAGAACACAAAAATTAATTTCAAGAAGTACTATTCACCATCTTCTTCCTTGATTTATAAAAAAAGATTGTCTTGGAATTAGAAGCTTAAACTTATAGGAAGTATGTAACTATCCATGGGGAAGCTTAGATAAATACATTGCCAAATAGTAAGTGGTGGAGCTTGGATCTTCATTTTTTAAGAAAAGGGGCCGAGAGCTTCAAGAAGAAAAAGAAAGGAAATGAATTTTTTGCTTGCTTGGTGTGTTTGTGATTTGTTTTGCTTGCCTTGGTTGCTTTTGATTTGTTTTTGGGTAATTACTTTTCTAACCTTGACTTTGTGTGGTTTTAAATCAACCACATCTCTTTCCCCTTATGTCATGCTTACATAATCAAGTGATGTCACCCTCCCTCCTTTGTCCTCTTCCTATTGGTTTGATGACATCATCCCCACTAATCCCTTTGATTAGCTTCTAATTGTTTGCCTAATGACCGCTGATCTGTTATACGGTTCGCTTAACTTTCGCTTTCGTTTATCGTTTGAGGGATCATACCCGGGATCTTATTACTTGGGTTTCCTTAACCTTTCTCAATACATTATATTCCTTTTATGATTCTCTCCTATAATCCTTTAATTTAAATCCTTTTTATCCTGTTACCTTATACTCAATTCTTTCCGTATCTAGTGGATTTCCGGGAAAAATCAAAGTGTTCGGAATTGGATTCTGACGATCTTTACATACACTTATATACCACATAGAGTACTAATAATATCCCAGAAGATCAATAACAGAACCCCTACATAGTGTGGCATGAAAAATTTTCTCATTCAGCATAATCTGCAAAATCACTATTCATAAGGGTTTCAAAAATTTCCAAAAATTGGGGTTATTACAAAGATCTTCCTAAGTGGTGATAGACCCCACTGGTAGAGAATGTAACTAGCACTTAGCTTTGTCCCTCAGAAAGAATGGGAAGCGTCGCAGCTTGATAGCATCTTCAGTCACATCATTGAATTTGAAAGTGTCGCAGATCTCAATGAAATCCCTGATGTGCATGTTGGGGTCTTCAGTAGGAAAACCCCCAAACTGGAATGAGTTCTGTATCATCTAAATCGTGCTTGACTTCATCTCAAAAGTGTTAGCCCTGATGGCTGGCCTGATGATGCTTGACTGAATGTCATTAATCTTAGGCTGAGAATAGTCTATCAAAGCCTTAGGGTTTTCTGCTTGACAACCCATCTCTACTACAGTTGGTTCCTCGACGTTCTCTTCTTCTTCTACCTTCTTTTCTTCCTCAAAAACTTCCCTTCGAACCACCACAAGTTCTTCCTCGGCTTTATCCAGAGTTCTCTTATGAGTACGCGAACGCGTATGCATACACCCTCGCTAGAGTACCTGAAATAAGACAAGGAAACAAATAAGTAACAATGTCCGAGTCAATGAACTTTAACAATCACGGATGGAAAGAACATAAACTATAAATTAACATTGCAGTCACTGGCAGCGACGCCAAAAACTTGTTAGTCGCTAAACACGCGCTAATAATACACGCAAGTATATGAGTTCGCAAGTAGTATAGAATCTTTTCTAGTTCATTCCCACAGAGACTGAATGGGTTAACTAATTAATTCATGCACTTAAGCAACAATGTATGGTTATTATTCAATGCTAAGATGATAACAAATAGAGGTTATTTATGACTAAGAATTAAACTAATAATTATAACTAAGAGAATAAGATTGGTTGAATTAATATATATGACAAGCATTGGATTCTAACTTCATTAAATACTTCATTCAATAGCCTTATTATTGTTAACCTTAGTATGCAATGGTGATGATACTAATCAGACAATACGAAACTGATAAACGCCAACTTTTGTTGCACAAGTACCATATTACCAGACATCCATAAAAGAGATAGAAGCTGAATAGACACCAATTATATTGGACCCTATATGTCAATAGAATTTTACAACATAACGGTTTAAGCACAAGTTATCTCTCTTGATTACATAGGGAAAGTAAGATGGTTAAAATTACCTATGAATCATGCATAACAAATACATGAACCTATGCTAGCATGGCAAGTTCTTCCCCGGCAGTGACACCAAAAACTTGTTAGTCACTAAACATGCGCTAATAATACACGCAAGTATACGAGTTCGCAAGTAGTATAGAATCTTTTCTAGTTCGTTCCCACAAAGACTGACTGGGTTAACTAATTAATTCATGCACTTAAGCAACAATGTATGGTTATTATTCAATGCTAAGTATTATAGAATATTTTCTAGTTCGTTCCCACAGAGACTGGCTGGGTTAACTAATTAATTCATGCACTTAAGCAATAATGTATGGTTATTATTCAATGCTAAGATGATAACAAATAGAGGTTGCTTATGACTAAGAATTAAACTAACAATTATAACTAAGAGAATAAGATTGGTTGAATTAATATATATGACAAGCATGGGATTCTAACTTCATTAAACACTTCATTCAATAGCCTTATTGTTCTCAACCTTAGCATGCAATGGTGATGACACTAATCAGACAACACGAAACTGATAAATGCCAACTTTTGTTACACGAGTACCATACTACCAGACATCCACAAAAGAGATAGAAGCTGAATAGACACCAATTATATTGAGACCCTATATGTCTATAGAATTTGATAACATAACGGTTTAAGCACAAGATATCTATCTTGATTACATAGGGCAAGTAAGATGGTTAAAATTACCTACGAATCATGCATAACAAATACATGAACCTATGCTAGCATGGAAAGTTCTAAATCCTTAAATTCACTTTCGCTTCATTAAGAATTAACACACTGTCTTATAAGTTCGCGATGCTCATAAGAGGAATACGCACAACCAATACTAGGTTATCATAAAATCACCACACACTAAGGCATCGAAATAATTTAACTAAAGAAATCTATAAATAAATCTGCTAGAACCTCACGATAACGATTAGCCCATAATCGGACTCATCATAAACGTGGGTTCCAATGAAAACATGGTATAACAAACATAGTCTTTATAACGAATAAATAAAAACAAGTACGAAACAAGAGTAAGGTTCACAAATAAGATAACTAGCATCCAAGTTGCAGCTTCAAATAAAGATTCACAAGTAAAACAAGATCTTCTTCGTCTTCGCTAAATCGTGCTAAAACGGTCTTCTTACGGCTCTCCTTGCGCTCTGGTATGACTCTCCTATAAAAACGTTCTTATTTGAATATATATATCAACCCTAATCAATCTGGAAGTCTCCCAATTAGGATTCAAAAGTTTCACACCGGCGCGGCTGCGCGCTATCACAGCGCGGGTGCGCTGTCATTTTGGAATCCTGGCGCGGTCGCGCGCTATCACAGCGTGGGCGCCCTGTCTTTCTGGGAAAAACTCAGATTTCATCTTTTTCCTTGCTGGTTAGAGCCGGCTTTCCACGAGCTTTTATTCCAACACCACTTTGACATCAAATTAGCACCAAAACAATGCTATTTCACCTGATTACCTAAATAATGCCTGAAATGCAAGAACACTATAAAATACATTAAAACACTTAACAACCTGAGTACAAATACATAAATTCAAAGCTTATTAGGGCATAATAAAGTATTATAAATACCACTCAACAATGCTCCCTTAAGCTGATCAAACAAATCGTCAATTCTCGGGAAAGGATACTTGTTCTTTATCGTCAACTTGTTCAGCTCTCTATAGTCCATGTATAACCGCATACTTCCATCCTTCTTCTTTACGAATAACACTGGAGCACCCCACGGAGAAACACCTGGTCAGATAAATCCTTTATCCAATAATTCATGTAGTTGCTGGCCAATTCCTTCATTTCCACTAGAGCCTATGGAGCTTTGGAAACTGGTTCGGCTCCTGGTATCAAATCAATGGAGAACTCTATTTCTCAATCAGGTGGTAATCCTGGCAATTCTTCTGGAAAGATATCGGTATATTCTCTTACTATGGGTATCTCATCCAAGGTAGGGGTCTCTTTCTTAGTCTCCACCACATGAGGCAAATATGCTTCACATCCTTGCCGCAACAATTTCTTTGCTTGCAGTACTGAAAGAAACTTCTTGTCCTGCTTCTGTCCTTGATAACTTATCCTTACATTATCTATGGTATACATAACAACTCTCTTTTTCTTGCAGTCAATATTTTCCTTATACAGAGACAACCAATCCATGCCTAAAATAACGTCGAATTCTCCTATCTCAAAAGGTATTAGTTCAGCAGGGAAAGAATGTCCTGATATCTCTATGGAGCACTTAGGACAGAATTGACTTACAGGCACTCCATCCTTATTGGCACCTCTATAGTCAAAGGTTCATCTAAGTCTTCCAACATTAATTGCATTTTATTCACACAGTTCATGGATATAAAAGATGTGGACGCTCCCAAATCAAATAAAATGTTAACAGGTACGGAATTAAAAGAAAGCGTACCTGTAACTACATCAGAATCCTGATCTGGAGATTTCTTAGTCATCTTAAAACTTCTAGCTCTAGAGGTACTTGTTAGTTGTTGCTGGTCCTTGGGACACACTTCTTCCTACACTGCCCTGGGTAACTGATCTGCAATTCATAGCAATATGCCCTACTTTATCACAGCTGAAATAGGTTACTCCTTGGTTCTCGGATTTGCACTCAGTGGAATAATGACCCTTCTGGCCATACTTGAAACAGTTGACGTTCTCTTTGCACTGACCACTGTGCTTCTTTTCACATGTCTTGAAGTCGATCACTAGCTTGTTGAACTTTGTCGGAGTAGAACTAACTGAGGTAGTACTGGGTCTAGCTTGCGGGAAATTATGTCTCCTGAATTTCCTGTCTTTATTCTTTCCAAACCGACGCTAAAACTTCTGGCTTACTCCTTCTTGTTCTAACCTTGCAGGTCTACCATCAAACTTTCTTTTCTTCTCACTCTTCTCATTAGCAACTAACCTCTGGTCACTTTCTATTACTAAGGCATCCTGAACTACCGAAGTATACATTTTGAGTTGTAAGGCTACAACTCCACTCCTAATCTTTCGCTTCAATCCTTGTTGAAACCGCTTTACTCGCTGAGCTTCCGTACTCATATACTCTGGTGCTATTCGAGCCAACTCCGTGAACTTGGCTTCATACTCTGTGACTGTAACACCCCCAAATCCGGGGTCAAGGATCCGGGTTGTCACGAGTTCCATTTCCCTTAATAACACTTAATATTAATAAACAACCAACTACTGCGTACTGTGACCCCACAATATACACAGACCACAAGTTATAGTCTCAGAGATGAATACCAAAAATAACACAAGTCATTTTATTCCACAATTATAAACCGTTACACCTTAAAAGGGTTTCTGAATAAATTTACATTTCTTTGCCATTATTACAATTCATATAGATACATAAGTCTGGTACATCAGAAGTTGAAAGCCTAGCCTATTGGTAATTTCTACCTCAGCTACAGCGGCATCAACGCCTACAGGAAACTGCGGAATGTTTCCTATCCGCTCGCAAATTGGGAGCTTGATCCTGATCATCTTATCTATCTGTTATTGTGTGATGAAAGAAGAAGGCAAGGGTGAGCAACAAGCCCACCAAAATAATATGTATAATGATTAACAATATATGAGCATTCTCATAGTACTCATGAAAGTCTTGGTCAAGAAGAAATGAACCAAGTTGATATCTTAACGCGACCAAGTCGCAAAATATTCAGTATATATATACATATATACTTTTCACAATCATTGAAATCCTCTGACATGTATAATATACACAGAGTTCCAGTTTATAACTGTATAAAAATATCGTTGCAAGGTGATCTCATATATCTAACCTTGTCTCAACGTTTTTCTGAAAATCTTTGTCATTCATAAGATAATCATTAACTGGATATAAGTTGAAAAGATAAAGTTACAAGATACTCCAATATACTTATATCTTTTCTGAATACTACTTGAACCACCACCGTTCAAGGTATAAACAGTTTCTAAAGTTCATCATATAGATGAGACTACAAGATAAGACTTGAATAGATTCAATCCTTGAAATGTTGTTTAAAAGAAATGAAGTTACGAGATACTTCATTTGAGGGAAACATCATTATAACCGTTTGTCCCTGTCAATGCCTCAGCAATCACCCATCCGTAGCCTTTCGATCGAATGCTCTGGGTAGTGTTGCAGAAATATCCAAACTGGATGATGAACTCATTACGGGAGTTTGCCGCGCCAGGAAGACCACTTACGATGATCAGTCGTAGTAGTGCAACCCCACCATTTTCTACATGTAGAGGAGAACCTGTCGGATTTACTTGTCAACCGAACACTGGACTCCTAAGGAATGGACCGTCTTAGCGGAACTTCCAGGCCATTTGGGCCAATATAATAAGGCTGGGCCGATGCCACTCGACCACTTACGCCACTCCTAGTTCAGATGAAATCCATGACCCTGAAACGTAAAGCTCGTTCTCCCTTTTCCCAAGTAGAAACTTGTTGATACGGCTCCACTAAGAAGTCGTATCTAGTTGGAAAGGAAAACTCACCGATATTTCTCAGGCGATGCCTGTTAATGGATTAACTTGTTCCCAGAATTTTACTTCCCGAGTGTTGGGTAAGTAATCAAAAACTCTTTAGTCAACACAGTAACCTCGTTGTGAATATAAAACACACCACAGAGCCGGATCCCTCAGGTTTTGAACGAGTATTTAAATCCCCTTCGAAAGGAAGATCTTAAATATAAAAATGGGTTTTGGGATCCGCCCTAACTTTTAAAAATCATTTTGAAGACTCGAAAACATTTTTAAGAATGTTTGGAGTAATGCTGATTTAATAAAATAAATCAGTCCCAATATATTAGAAAATATCTGAATATTATTTGTTAGGAATATGTGTATTAGTTTGATGATAAGTTCAGCAAAACACTTAAGTAGAAATCTAGTGTTTGTAGCCTCAACGGATAAGACCATCTTGGCTATCCGTTGAAGGAGTAGCCTTACTTAGCAATAAGTTTGGTATTGTAGCACATCTCACTCTCTGGTTTCAAGCTGTAATTCTTAGATGTTGTTAGGAGATAATCAGTCATGTTGACTACTAATGGATGTACAAATAGGAGGGCTAATTGTAAATATTTCATGCCTTGTAATTTTGTATAAGTGAAGAAGTGTCAACGGATATTGAAGACCTTCAACGGATAAGAAACTAAGCTTCAACGGATGTTTCTAACGCTTCAATGGATAAAGCTTCAACTGCTAGAGCATCAACGGATAAAGCCATCAATGGATGAAAGCTTCAACGGATGCACTGCTAGAGCATCAACGGATAAAGCCATCAATGGATGAAAGCTTCAACGGATGCTCAGTCTCATAGCAGTTGATAGTGACAGTTAACAAAGCTGACAGAGGCACATGGATTGACAGAGATGTGGTAGCCTATTTCAGGAACAGCAGAAAAAGCAGCCGTTTTTAGTCTGGTTCAGAATGGAAAGTCAACAGATAATTCCATATTACACTGGATAAAAATGGAACAGAAACAAGTGGAGAACTATTGTCTTATTGTACTTTATCTTTGTCTTCACTTGTAAACTTGGTGTTATATAAACCAAGTAGTAGCTAGTAATTAGATGGGAATTTTCCCTGAGCTGTTTAGAAATATCAAGAGAGAAAATCATCTAGTTTGTACTAGGAAGCAGCTGTGATTTAGTTTTGAATCACAGATTTTCTGAAATAACACATCTCTGGTGGAACAACAAATCCACCAGAAAATTTTTTAAGTTCTTTGTGTTCATTACATTTGTGTTTGAATATATATCTGTCTGCATCAGCTCCAAGCAATTCACACACATTTGATCACCCAAACACTTAGTCTTACAAACTGCTCAAAACTTGAAAAAGTTTTGAGATTTACATTCAACCCCCCTTCTGTAAATCTCATTGTTAGTCCACTGGGAATAACAATTGGTGTCAGAGCAAGCTCTTAACATACAAAGAGTTTAAAGATCTATTCTGCTAACATCATGAGTAAGAAGGATATTTGTGTAAAGATTCCAATCCTGGAAAGAGATAACTATCATCACTGGAAGGTGAAGATGCATTTACATCTTCTCTCTCAAGATGAAAGCTACATCAACTGCATTGAGAATGGTCCTCACATCCCACACAAGGTGGCCACAGCTGCTACTGCTACAGTTGCTGTTGGACAGTCTATTCCCAAGCCAAAGGCAGAATGGACTGTTGAAGATATTGAAGAGGTCCACAAGGACAAGAAAGCCATGAACATTTTGTTTAATGGCCTGGATCAAGATATGTTTGACAATGTAATCAATAGCCAAACTGCTAAGGAAATTCGGGATACTGTGCAGCTTATCTGTGAAGGCACTGAGCAAGTTAGAGAAAACAAAATGCAGCTTCTCATTCAACAATATGAATATTTTCATTTTGAAGAAGGAGAATCATTGAATGATACATTCAACAGATTTCAGAAACTATTGAATGGATTAAAGCTTTATGGGAGAGTGTACCAAGTCAAGGACTCCAATTTAAAATTTCTAAGGTCTCTACCAAAGGAATGGAAGCCTATGACTGTTTCTCTAAGAAATTCTCAAGATTATAAGGACTTCACACTTGAAAGATTATATGGAATATTGAAGACTTATGAACTTGAGATGGAGCAAGATGAGCTGTTGGAAAAGGGAAAGAGAAAAGGAGGATCAGTTGCACTTGTAGCTGACAGTGAAAAAGTTGAAGCCAGAAATGAGGAAAAGACAATGCCAAGTCTCAAAATTGGCACAAGCAAATCAGAATCAAGCAAGGGTAAAGAGCAAGTTGCTGAGGATGAAGACAATTCCAGTCAGGATGAATCTGATGATATTGATGAACATCTGGCCTTTCTGTCCAGGAGGTTTGCAAAGATGAAGTTCAGGAAAAACACAAAGTTCACTAAGCCAAACAAAAACATGGTGGACAAATCAAAGTTCAAATGTTACAACTGTGGCATTAGTGGATACTTTGCAAGTGAGTGTAGGAAGCCAAATTCTGAGAAAAAGAAATTTGAGCAAGTTGATTACAAAAGGAAGTATTTTGATTTGCTCAAACAAAAGGAAAGAGCTTTTCTCACTCAAGATGATTGGGCAGCAGATGGGGTAAATGAAGATGATGATGTGGAATATGTCAACCTAGCCCTGATGGCTAATTCTGATGAAAATGAAACTAGTTCATCAAGCAACTAGGTAATTACTACTGATCTCTCTCAGCTTTCTAAACATGAATGCAATGAAGCCATAAATGATATGTCCAATGAATTATATCATTTGCATGTTTCTCTTAAATCACTAGCTAAAGAAAACACTAGGATCAAAGAAAATAATGTGTTTTTAAGTGATAGGAATGCTGTGTTAGAGAGTCAGGTAATTGAGCTTGAAAAGATTAAACTTAAATGCTTGACTGTTGAGAGTGAACTAGAAGAAGCTGTTAAGAAAGTAGAAATTCTTTCTAAATAGTTAGAAAGTGAGCAAGAGGTAATCAAGGCCTGGAAAACATCTAGGGATGTTGGTGTTCAAATTGCCAAGGTTCAGGGAATTGAATCATTCTGTGAGGATGCCTGGAAGAAAAAAAGAAGAAGTTAGAATTAATTGATGGATTGTCAACGGATGTGGAATCAACGGATGATGAAAGTTATCCGTTGAAGGAAGAAAAGGAGCATTCGTTGAAGGCTCATCAATTAAAACAGGCAAGTTCTTTTAAAAATAAAAAGAATGATTCAACTCTCAAGAACTTTGTCAAAGAAGGAGCTAGCACATCCAGAGATGTCAGTAAGGTGAATATAGGACACATGACTTTAGATCAGTTGAAAGATAGGCTTAAGTTGGTTGAGGATAAGAAGGAAACTAAAAGAAAATCTAAAAGAAATGGGAAGGTAGGGATTAATAAACATAACAATTACACACCTGATAGGTATGCTCCTAGAAAAAGCTGTGTACATTGTAAAAGTGTTAATCACCTATCTGATAATTGCAAATCTGTTAAAAATGCTCCCATGCCTTCAAATCCCTCCATGCCTAACATGTCTATGTCACCTCTGCATGCTATGCCTGTTATGTCTCACCAGAATCCCCATGCACATTTTGCAAACATGCCATACATTAACAATCCTTACTTTACTGCATTTAGTATGCCTCAAATGCCATACAATATGCCTATGTGGAATAACATGTTTGCACAACCTATGCCTTATCAAATTCAATCAAATGTGTTAAATGATTCTGTGACTAACCCTACACTTCAACCAACCACATCTGAGACCAAGGTAGACCCAAAGTTACCTAAGTCAAAAGATGCAGGAGGAATGAAGTCTAGGAAAAAGACTAACAAGGCTGGACCCAAGGACACTTGGGTACCAAAATCAACTTGATTGATTTTGCTGTGTGCAGGGATAAAGAAGGAATCTATGGTACTTGGACAGTGGTTGTTCAAGACACATGACAGGAGATTTCACCCTGCTCACAGAGTTTAAGGAGAGAGCTGGCCCTAGCATAACCTTTGGAGATGACAGCAAAGGATTCACTATGGGATATGGCTTGATTTCAAAAGAAAATGTCATCATTGATGAAGTTGCATTGGTTGATGGTCTCAAACACAATTTATTGAGCATCAGTCAACTATGTGACAGAGGGAATACTGTTTCCTTCAATTCTGAAGCCTGTATTATCACAAGTAAAAAGGACAATAAAGTGGTTCTAACTGGAGTTAGAAAAGGGAATGTGTACTTAGCTGATTTCAACTCTACAGATGCAGAATCCATTACTTGTCTTCTCAGCAAAGCAAGTCCAGTTGAAAGTTGGCTATGGCACAAGAAGCTGTCCCATTTGAATTTCAAGACAATGAATGATCTAGTCAAAAAGGACTTAGTTAGAGGAATGCCTCTAGTGGAATTCACAAGGGATGGACTGTGTGATGCTTGTCAGAAAGGAAAGCAAAAGAAAGTATCATTCAGTAAGAAGCTTGAATCTACAATTGATGAACCACTGCAACTTCTACACATGGATCTTTTTGGACCAGTCAATGTATTGTCAATTTCAAGGAAAAGATACTGCCTAGTGATTGTAGAAGATTTCTCAAAGTTTTCATGGGTTTATTTTCTTGGATCAAAGGATGAAGCTAGTGAAATCATCATCAATCATATCAAGCAAGTCAACAATCATCCTGATTTCAAAGTAAGGAATATTAGGAGTAACAATGGAACTGAGTTCAAGAATTCAACCATGAAGATGTTCTGCGAAGAAAATGGGATCATGCATGAGTTCTCAGCTCCAAGAACTCCACAACAAAATGGTGTGGTGGAAAGGAAGAACAGATCACTAATTGAAGCTGCAAGGACAATGCTTGAGGAGTCAAAACTCCCAACTTATTTTTGGGCTGAGGCTGTTAACTGTGCATGTTACACTCAGAATATTTCTCTAATCAATCAAGCAAAATGCATGACTCCCTATCAATTATTCAAGAGAAGAAAACCAACTTTAAACTTTCTACATGTCTTTGGTTGCAAATGTTACATCTTAAGGAATCAATCTGATCACAAAGGAAAGTTTGATGCAAAGGCTGATGAAGGAATATTTGTTGGTTATTCTGCTGGAAAATCATATAGGGTCTACAATCTAAGAACCAACATTGTCATGGAATCTGTACATGTTGTGTTTGATGATAAAAAGATTGATGGACTAACAGATGAGGGACATCATGAAGGACTCAAATTTGACAATATTGAGATATATTGTGATAATAGTGAAGATGAGAATGATGAAGAAGGCATCTCAAGAAGAAACCAGAGTCTGCCTTTGGATAATGCACAGAATGTTGCATCCGTTGAAAGTCGTAATTCAGCTTCAGTTGAAAGAAGCAATGCAGCATCCGTTGAAAGACAAAGTGCATCATCCGTTGAAGTTCATAACGAAGCATCCGTTGATCACAGTCTGTCAACGGATAATCAATTCACCTCATCAGTTGATAGAACTCCCAATTCCTTTCAAAGGATCAGCAACTCAGGGGGAGTTTCAACAAATCAACATTCTATCTCACATCATGACAATACTGAGGCAACCTCATCAAGGGCTAATCTACCACCTCAAAGGAAATGGACCAAGAATCACCCTTTTGAACTGATCATTGGTGATGCTACATCTAAAGTACAAACTAGAAGGGCTACTCAAGATGAATGTCTGTACAGTAGCTTTCTATCACAGGAGGAACCTAAGCGAGTGGAAGAAGCTCTTTTGGATCCAGATTGGATTTTAGCAATGCAAGAGGAGCTAAACCAATTTGAGAGGAACAAAGTGTGGAAGCTGGTACCCAAGCCAAAGAACAAGAGTTCTATTGACATAAAATGGGTATTCAGAAACAAGATATATGAAAATGGCATTGTCATAAGGAATAAAGCCAGATTGGTTGCCAAAGGCTATTCTCAACAAGAGGGAATAGATTTTGATAAAACATTTGCTCCAGTTGCAAGACTTGAAGCCATCAGAATCTTTCTAGCCTATGCAGCTAATGCCAATTTCAAAGTCTATCTGATGGATGTCAAGAGTGCATTTCTAAATGGGGAATTGCAAGAAGAAGTTTATGTAAGCCAACCTCCAGGTTTTGAAGATCCAAATTTTCCAGACCATGTGTATTATTTGCTGAAAGCACTCTATGGACTAAAGCAAGCACCTAGAGCCTGGTATGAGACTTTATCAAAGTTCCTTCTAGATAATCACTTCACAAGAGGTACTGTTGACAAAACTCTCTTCTTTAGAAATGTTAATGGCTCTAAGATACTTGTACAAATTTATGTAGATGATATTATATTTGGATCTACAGATGATAAACTTTGTAAAAAGTTTACTAAATTAATGCAAAGTAAATATGAAATGAGCATGATGGGAGAGTTAACTTACTTTCTTGGTTTACAAGTTAAACAAGTTAGTGGTGGAATTTTCATTAGTCAAACTAAATATATTTTTGATCTTTTAAAGAAGTTTGACTTAATGAATTGTTCACCTGCAAAAACTCCCATGGCCACTGCCACCAAGCTTGAATTAAATAAGGCTGAAAAGTCTGTGGATATTACAAGTTATAGAGGCATGGTTGGCTCACTTTTATATTTAACTGCCAGTAGACCTGATATTATGTTTTCTACATGTCTCTGTGCTAGATTTCAAGCTGACCCTAAAGAATCTCACTTAGTGGCTATTAAAAGAATTTTCAGATATCTCAAGGGGACTCCAAATCTAGGAATTTGGTACCCTAGAGAGTCTGGTTTTGATCTAATTGGCTACTCAGATGCAGATTATGCAGGTTGCAAAATAGACAGGAAAAGTACAACAGGCACCTGTCAATTTCTAGGAAACAAGCTTATATCATGGTTCAGCAAGAAGCAGAATTCTGTTTCCACATCAACAGCTGAAGCTGAATACATTGCAGTTGGTAGTTGCTGTGCATAAATACTGTGGATGAGGAACCAGTTATTTGACTATGGTATAACTGTTGACAAAATTCCAATATTTTGTGACAACACAAGTGCCATTGCCATTACTGAAAATCCAGTGCAGCACTCAAGAACCAAGCACATTGATATCAAGTACCACTTCATTAGGGAACATGTGATGAAAGGTACAGTGGAACTTCATTTTGTTCCAAGTGAAAAGCAGATTGCAGACATATTTACCAAGCCACTTGATGAATCAACATTCACAAGATTAGTAAGTGAGTTAGGTATGCTTAACTATTCATAATCTATGTCATCTATGTAATCTGTCTTGTAGCCTGAAATGAATTTGCTGCAAGAACAAAGTTGGCTTTAATCAAGACTTATCCTATCAACGGATATCCCCTATCCGTTGAAAGCCAAAATTGTTCTATCAACGGATATTCATTATCCGTTGAAAGACAAATACATTTCTGGTAATTCTATCCTTCAACGGATAAAATAGTGTTGTTCATCAACGGATAACTATTTACCTTATCCGTTGATGTGTCACGTCAGTAAGTCACAGCCGTTGATTCTTTTACTCAACCGTTGATACAGATATACAGTGTTGTATGTATTTATATTTACGGTAGTTTTCAGAATTTCTACAGTTTCATTTTTTCCTGAACGGCTATCACTTACTTAAAAGTATCATTTAATTATTTTATTTATGTTTTAATTCAAGAAAGTATAAAAGCCCAATTGAATTCTTATTTTCACTTTACGCTTTCTTGCAATTATCATTCTCTTTCTCTCTCAATTCTCAAGTTTTTCTCTGCAACCTCTACTCACAACAATGGCACCAGTAGTCAAAATTATGTCTCAAACAGGATTTGTTTATGAAAAGAATAATTTCATAGTCTTGGTTGAAAAGAATGAAGCCCATTCTGATTATCACAAGATGATGGACTTCATCAAGAACTGCAAACTGAGCTATGCAATGCTGGAAGCCCCAACCATCTACTGTGAAGTGATTGAGAAGATTTGGACAACTGCAGAGTTCAACTCCACAGATATGACTATTGCCTTCTCTCTCAAAGGTAAGGACTATTGCATTAATTGTGATGATATACAATCTTGCTTTAAGTTGCCTGAGAATAATGCCATGACACCACATACTGATAAAGATGTCTCTGCAATGCTAGATTCCATAGGCTATGCTTTTGATTCTGCTAGTTTAGGTAGTATTAGAAGGAAAGGCCTTAGAAAAGAATGGAGTTTTCTTGGAGATGCCTTTATTAAGGTTTTCTCTGGGAAGATTAGCAATTTTGATGCTATCACTTCATCTCTTGTTAATATGCTTTATATGCTAGTTTCTGATAGGTATTTTAATTTTAGCAACTGTGTTATGCTAGAATTAGGTTCCAGATTAGGCAACAAAGCTAATAGACCACATAACATCTACTTTGCTAGATTCTTTATGTTATTGGCTAACCATGTTGCTGAAGGTTTGGTTATATCCAATGAGAATAATAAACTCAAATGCTGGGCACAAGAGAAAAGGGTCCTTGCAGACCTTTTGAGAATGAACCTCAACAGCCAGGTGCCATTGGTATACTTGCCAATCATGAATGCACCACTAGTAAGTGAGGTAAATGTTTCTATAACTCCTACTATTTCCAACCCCAATGTTTCTTTGCCTTCTAGTGTGGCTATGGAACCTGTGTCATTGTCCAAACAGGCTCCTACCAAAGCCACCAAATTTAAAGTTTCCAAAGTCAAGTCAAAGAAACCTACCTCTGTTGTTTCTCAAAAGACAACAGTTGTAACAACTACCAAAAACCCTGAAGGGAGTGAACAGGGTGTGAGTGGTGAGGGGAGGGGTGAACATCAAAAATCCCCCCAGGATAAGGTGGGAGAGGTGAGTGGTACCCAAACCAGCCAAGCCACAGTCTCTCAAAAGACTGTAGTGGTTCAAAAGGAGTCCAGCACATGCCTAGTTGCATCCTCCCAAAAGGATGCAACTATTGAAAATAGTCCCCAACCAGGGACACAGAACAAAAAAGGGAGGGACACTGAAGCTACACATTTACCAATTCAAGCCTTTTCAAGGAAGAAGAAGGCCAAAACCCTAGTTTCCATACAAGGGACACACACAGCACAGATACATCCACCACTATCTGTGCCTTCTCAAATTCAGCTTGATGTGATTCCAGCAAATGTGGAATCACAGCCCCATTCTTTCAATATAGAAACACACCATTCCTCAAACTCTCCAACACCCTCTCTGGATGTGGATATGATATTCACATCAATTCCTGATTCTCCCTCATTAAAACTCAGGGAGGAGCCCCACTCAAAACCTGGTGATCATCATCTTTTAGATGATTTGTTGGATCATCAGCCAATTCTTTCAGATGTAGTTGCAGAATCTGTGTCACCACACTTAAAATCAATCCACACAGATTCAACAATTATATCACTTTCTATCTCTACATCATTTCCTTCTTCAACGGATATCTCTCATCCGTTGACAAGTGATTGTTCTTCAACGGATAAGCTTAACAGCAGTTATCCGTTGATACCATCAGTTTCTACTTCAACGGATACTCCCTATCCGTTGATGGCCTCTACACACTTAACCGAAACAACTCCAACTGTAGAGGACATGGCAACTGTACAATCACTTTTAGGCTTGAGGGAAGGGAGTGATTTTTTGAGTGAGAGGCTGGGTTGCTCCCAGGCAAAAGGAGAGGTTGAGAGTCACCAAATGCATGCTATTTCTTCCAGCATGGCAAAAGTAAGTGAGAGGAGTGCCACCTTAGCAGGTGAAGGTGAGGGTGTGAGGGTGTGTGTGAGTCAGGGGGAGCCCCTGATGCAAGAAAAGAGAGAAATTGAGAGAAAGGCAGGTACAGAAGCTATAAGGGTGGATCCAGCCATTGCTAGTGAGTTAATGAAAGTGGATGATGCAGATAAGGAAAGACAATTTCAGCAACATTACAAAGCTGTCATTGATAACATTTCCTTGGATGCTGACACTTTTACTCACCCTGTTTCAGCCTATCAATTATTGGCTGCACAGGGCAATATGGAGGCAGAACAGACACTACACATTGTACACACTTCAGAATCTCTTCTCAGAGACAAAACTGCTGTCAACAGGCTGCCTTCTCAAGCTGGTGAGCCATCTGAAGAATTTGGAGTAAATTCTAATGATGATGACTCTAATTCTTTGAATGAGAGCATGAACTTAGGGGGAGTAGCAGGCCCAAGTTCTGTTCCTAATCTTCCTGCATGGGCATGGGCAAAACCATCAACACCAGGAGAGTTTGGGGTCACTTTGGTCAAACAAGTCATGACAATTCAGCAGGCCATTCAGGAGACTCAGGATGCTGGTACCAAGGCAATTCTTCAAGCTCATCTGGAATCTCTGCATCTCTTGCAGTTGCAGCATTACCAGCAAAATCTAAGTGTGGATGAGCTCAAGCTGGACATTGCTGATCTAAAATCCTACAATGCTGAGAAATTGGATTCAGTTATACCCTATGGTACTATGCAAGATTTGTTGGGGAGACTGAGGAAGGCATCTGATGCTGACAAGAGGCTGGCCAGGCTGGAAGATAGCGTTCAAATCATTGAAGACTCTATGGTCACCATTCTTCAGAATCAACAAACTCAAACAAATCTACTCATGCAGCTGGCACAAGCACAAGGCTTGACCCCTACCCTTGATGATAACAAAAAGGGGGAGAATAAAGGGAAAGGGGAAGGAGAGCCATCTACAACAGTTCAGATTTCTCAAGTGCTAGTTCCTGTCATCACAACTTCTCCACCAATTCAAGTCAAAGGAAAGCTAGATGGAATTGATCTAATCCAGATAGCAGCAGCTGAATTGCAAGTCAAAGAGCAAAGGAAGAAGATTGATGAAAAGATGCAACTAATATTTGGTTCTACAACTTCTCAATCACAATCTGTGAAGCATAGCATAAAAGTGGAATCAATTATTATGGAACTCAAGCCAGTAGGGAGGCATAAGGATGGAGAAACTTCTTCCAAAGATCTGCAACCTATGGTTCTCAAGCCCAACAACAGATCCAATAAGGACTCTACAAAGAATCCTCTAAAAGAGGTGGATTTTCCTCTTCCAAAAGCAAATGAGGACAAGCTTTTAGGAAGAAGTATTGCATATCTCAAAGAGACCATGGATGAGGTTGTAAGGAGAAACATGGATATTATCTTCAGAGAGGGAAAGAGCATATGTGTGATGCAAGGACATCCCAAATTCTCAATAGCCAAGAGGGAAGAAACCAAAAGGTTGAAGGAAGAAGCCAAACAGCTAAAGGCTGATAAAAGAGCACAAGCAAAGCTTGAAAAACAGCTAAAGTCAAGTCAGGCTGAAGAACAGAAAGAAATTGAAGACAAAGGTGAAGATGAAACTATGGGGGACATGGTTGGCACTGAGATGGAGGAAAGAAGTAAGGAAGAATGGCAGAAAGGGAAAAGACCCCTTCATGAATATTCATGGTGAAACAATCATTCCCAAGGAGGAACCAATTGATTGGGACACCATCAAATTGCCCACCTTCCTAACCTCTTCTCCACCATCAAAGAAGCAGAAAAGAAGAATCAAATCAACACCCTCTAAAGCCTCAATCAAATTCACACAGAAGCCTAAGCCTAAACCTCAAACCTCTAAAGATGATTATGTTCACATCTGTGACATAAAAGAATTTTCAGACATTGAACTCTATCTGAATGAGCTGGAGGATGTAAGGGGAATAGCTGCCTACAGACAGCTACCAGAAAGAGTATTCAAATACAAAGGAGCTGGGGAAAGAACATGGCCTCTTCACAGAATTCTGAATGAAGGCTACTCTACCTTGATTAGAGTCTACTCAGCCATACATAAGGATTCTGGCTTTACCAGAACTGCCAGGACTGAGATTCTCAACAAGATTGCCAACATAAGGAAAACTTGGAGGGAGCCCAATGCCTTGCCTAGAACTTTACTCATTCAAGAGAGAGGTATTATAATTCACAAATCACCTCATTGGTTGATGGAGTTCAGAGACAACAGACAACTTCAACTTCAAATAGAGGAGAATGACAGGAGGCTAGGAAAGAAAACCAGGGATCAAAGGAAAAGAAAGTAATTTGCTCAGGCTAAAGGAGCACCCTTGGAAACAATGTATTTCTTCAATTTCATCTCAGCATATACACTTTTGCAGCACTTTTGAATTTCTGCTTTGTTACAGTTTATATATTTATTAAGTGTTTTGTTATCATCAAGCTAAACCCAAATTTATGCCTACAGTTCTAGTAGACATAAATAGGGGGAGATTGTTAGGAATATGTGTATTAGTTTGATGATAAGTTCAGCAAAACAC
The DNA here is from genome assembly GCF_009905375.1 of Apium graveolens. Classification (NCBI taxonomy): domain Eukaryota; kingdom Viridiplantae; phylum Streptophyta; class Magnoliopsida; order Apiales; family Apiaceae; genus Apium; species Apium graveolens. The sequence goes on along the minus strand of NC_133651.1, from coordinate 106,959,020 downwards.
TTAAGTAGAAATCTAGTGTTTGTAGCCTCAACGGATAAGACCATCTTGGCTATCCGTTGAAGGAGTAGCCTTACTTAGCAATAAGTTTGGTATTGTAGCACATCTCAATCTCTGGTTTCAAGCTGTAATTCTTAGATGTTGTTAGGAGATAATCAGTCATGTTGACTACTAATGGATGTACAAATAGGAGGGCTAATTGTAAATATTTCATGCCTTGTAATTTTGTATAAGTGAAGAAGTGTCAACGGATATTGAAGACCTTCAACGGATAAGAAACTAAGCTTCAACGGATGTCTCTAACGCTTCAACGGATAATATCCATCAACGGATAAAGCTTCAACTGCTAGAGCATCAACGGATAAAGCCATCAACGGATGAAAGCTTCAACGGATGCACTGCTAGAGCATCAACGGATAAAGCCATCAACGGATGAAAGCTTCAACGGATGCTCAGTCTCATAGCAGTTGATAGTGACAGTTAACAAAGCTGACAAAGGCACATGGATTGACAGAGATGTGGTAGCCTATTTCAGGAACAGCAGAAAAAGCAGCCGTTTTTAGTCTGGTTCAGAATGGAAAGTCAACAGATAATTCTATATTACACTGGATAAAAATGGAACAGAAACAAGTGGAGAACTATTGTCTTATTGTACTTTATCTTTGTCTTCACTTGTAAACTTGGTGTTATATAAACCAAGTAGTAGCTAGTAATTAGATGGGAATTTTCCCTGAGCTGTTTAGAAATATCAAGAGAGAAAATCATCTAGTTTGTACTAGGAAGCAGCTGTGATTTAGTTTTGAATCACAGATTTTCTGAAATAACACATCTCTGGTGGAACAACAAATCCACCAAAAAAGTTTTTAAGTTCTTTGTGTTCATTATATTTGTATTTGAATATATATCTGTCTGCATCAGCTCCAAGCAATTCACACACATTTGATCACCCAAACACTTAGTCTTACAAACTGCTCAAAACTTGAAAAAGTTTTGAGATTTACATTCAACCCCCCTTCTGTAAATCTCATTGTTAGTCCACTGGGAATAACATTATTATTTAAATAATATTCCCATAAGGATAATCCTTATAAAAATAATTGAAGTAGAAGTTTTAAAACTTATACTTGAAATGAATATTAAATAACCAAAGATATACTTATACGAAAGTACTATCTTTATTTGAATAATCAAAAGTAAGTTTGATTATCGACACATTATTTTTTAATAAAATAAAGAATATTAATTAGTAAATAATCGGAGTCATAAGTCCTCGAATGAATATTCGAATAATATTCATTAAATAGAATAAATAGAGTCATAAGTCCTCGAATGAATATTTAAATAATATTCATTAAATAAAATAAAGTTATCGAATAAACCTTATTCGATTAATAGTTTTGAAAACTATATCTTATATATATATATATATATGTTATACTCGGGAACATCGACTCCCGGTTTTTAGAAAATGTTCACCTTTTGGTCCCTTATACTAAGGGTATACGCAACTACTGCTTATCTCTTGCATATGTATTATGCAACTATAAGCATTGAAATCAACAGATAGATAACCAGATTATGAAACAGACATGCATATATATACCATATCAGCATGCTTCATATATCGCAAAATTTTCTAATTAACCAACATGCATCTATCACAAGATAATGCATATACATATATACATCACAACAACTGTATAACGGGTAGAAAACTTGCCTGAGTGCTCCCGGATAGACTTAAGCTTAGAGTGGGTCCGATAACCTATGAACAATAACATAAGTCAGAATTAAACCCCGGTTGCTTAAGAAACTAGACTTTAACCAATTGAACCCTAACGTTCGCTTTTGCGCTTAACGATTCACTTAAGTCGCTCGAGTACCCTTGACTTCACCATTTTTAATAAATTAACCATTAAGAGTTTTAAGGCGATTCTTTCGCTAGTACCTTACCAACTGCCTAATCCACTTAACATATTTGTTTCATACCCCAATTAGTCATTTAAGGTCCTTAACCAAGGTTTCAAAGTAAAGCGAGGGGTAATGGTTCGGTCGCGAAGCGCCGTTACTTAAAACGGTTGTTTCTCCTAAACCGTACATCGGATTCAAACGAACCACATATCAAAATGAAGCTCGTAACATGAACTATCTAATCATGGCAATGGTCAAAACCTAACAGTGAGTTCACGGGTCCTGATGTTAAGAACAAAAACAGTCCAAAGTAAATCGGGCATTATGACGGCTATGTTTACGCGATTACCAAATTTTTTACTACTCCAATTCAATCCACAATCAACCCACAATCATTGTTACAACCAAACTTCATCCATATACTACTACAACAGCCCCAACATCTCAAGGTTTCCACTTTATACTACTTCTCAATCATGAACTAAAAGCTTACTTAAGTTCATTAACTAAATTCCAAGATTTACCATTCCAAAAACATCACAAAACCAACCAATCTCTAAATACACAACAACCATGCCTCTCATGAACCATAACAAACAAAACCAAACCTAATGCTCAAAGTAAAGTTAGGGTTTGGAGGGGTTATACCTTCCTTGGAGTAATTAGAGTAGCTAGGAAGCCTTAAGAAGCCTTGATCTAACCTCCTACAAGCTTGATCTTTCAAAGAAATCAAGAACACAAAAATTAATTTCAAGAAACTACTATTCACCATCTTCTTGAATGATTTATAGGAAATGCTAGGAAAGGATTTTGAAGCTAAGATTCCTAGGAAGTATGTAACTTAACTAGGAGAAGCTAGGATAATTACCTTGTAAATTAGCAAGTGGAGGAGCTTGGACTTCCCATTTCTTAAGAAAGAAGCCGAGAGCTTCTTGAAGAAAATGGGAGTCAAATTGTGTTTTTGTGTTTTTGATTTGTTTGTCTTGGTTGATCCACTTTTGTTTTGATTTATTACCTTTTAACCATGGTGAATTTTTGTGTGGTTTATAATCAACCAACCTTCCTTCCTTTTTGGTCATGCTTATGTCATCCTCCCATGTCATCCACCCACACTTGTCCTCTTCTTGTTGGTGTGGTGACATCATCACTAACCTCTTTGATTAGCTCCTAATTACTTGGCTAATGACCGCTGATCTGTTATACGGTTCGCTTAACTTTCGTTTTCGTTTATCGTTTGAGGGATCATACCTGGGATCATATTACTTGGGTCTCCTTAACCTTTCTCAATACATTATATTCCTTTTATGATCCTCTCTTATAATCCTTGAATTTAAATCCTTTTTATCTTGTTACCTTATATTCAATTCTTTCGGTATCTGGTGGATTTTCGGGAAAAATCAAAGTATTTGAATTTGGATTCTGACGATCTTTACATACACTTATATACCATATAGAGTACTAATAAGATCTCAGAATAACAATAAAAGAACCCCTACATAATGTGGTATGAAAAGTTTTCTTATTCAGCATAATCAGAAAAATCACTATTCATAAGGGTTTCAAAAATTCCAAAAATTGGGGTTATTACAGTCTCCCCTCCTTAAAAGGATTCCGTCCCGGAATCAGATAGAAAATGAATAGGGTACTTTCTTAGCTTTGCACTTTATAACTCTCAAGTTAAATTTTTTTTCCCACATTGTGGTTCTACCATCAAACTCTAACTAGTTTGATAACCCTTCTCTAAGCACTCATTCCTTTTTAATCTATACCCTTCCTGGTTGCTCCATATAGGTTACGTCTGGTTGCATGTCTATGCGCTCATATGCCCCTATATGGCAGGCAACCGGATTACACTTCCTTAACATTGATACGTGGAACACGTTATGAACTTGTTATAGGTTCGGGATAGGGCTAGCTCATATGCTAACTTCCCAATATGTCTTAATATATCCAAGGGTCCAACAATTCGTGGGCTTAGCTTTCTTTTCTCTCCAAACCTCATCCATCCTTTCCAAGGGAATACCTATAACAACACTAGGTCCCCTACTTCCTATTCTTTGTCCTTTCATGTCAAATCAACATACTTCTTATGTCCATCTTGGGCTACTACCAGCCGTCCTCTAATTAGATTTATTATATCCTTGGTCCTTTGGACTACGGCGGGTCCGAGCATCTTGCGCTCTACAACTTCATCCTAACATAAGGGAGATCGACATTGTGTTCCCTCAAGGATCTCATAAGGTGACATCTCGATAATGACATATGATATATTATCGTAAGAAAACTCAATCCGCGTTAAGTGATCATTCCAAATTCTTTCAAGTCTATTACACAGACTCTTATAATAGCTTCTAGCACTATAGCTTTTGCTTCTCTATACCCACTCTTTTCCAGTTCGTAGTCATTACTATCTTCCGTACATAATACTATACTGGTTACACTTTTGCTTGTTAGCGTTCTATAACCTTTTAATAATCGCGTCAGCCTTAGTATCACGAACGCGTTAGAATCGGAATACCACCATACTTGGTACCACTTCATCTCTAGCTGCCTCCAACTTCGAAAGCTTGGTCCTTCGTATAGAAGTAAAGAATTTATTGAGAGATCACTATGATCGTGAACACTTGTCCTATTGCATAGTTAGTACAGAAGGTGGCCAGCCTTTAGTACTTGACAAACAATTAAACAACATGTGGTATCCTACTAGGCTTCTATCACACAGATAGATAGTCATTCGGCAATACCGCCCCTTCTGGAAGGGTTGTTATTCTCAGCTTACATGAAATGAAAAGGAGAGAAAAGAACGAAATGAAGAGAATTGTATATGAAAAAATTACTGCCACAAATATCTGGCTTGGAATCTACCTCTGAACTATAGAGGTTTGTCATAGAAGAACAAAACATATGTGTATATATATCAACATCAAGTATTATAGCATCGCATTTCATGTGCCAGAATATTTACTATTATGTCCATCATTCCATGGATCCATGCTCTTGCTCGAGCTCATAAACACTCACTTTTGAAACTCCCTCGACATCGAAACTCGAATAAGGGATTTCATTCTAGACATCATTGTTACTAGAATTCTATGCTTGCACCGCAACCTTCCTCGTATAGTAATACGACTCTCTATTGATAAGAAGGAATAAGTATTCAATAGGTAGATAATCTACTTAATTAGTCTATGAATGATACTTATACACCACCATGACCCAATTAGTGGTACTCAATCCCAACATCCATTCCAATACAATTCTCACGACTGTAATCGACTCATTACTCGCAGAATCATTGTTGCATTATTATGGTCCACCACTGACCTACTGTAGTCATTCGTTTTCCTTGGATCTTAATAGTTAACCATACGGAGTCTATACCTGTCGTATCAAATTCTTCCAAGGAGTTAACATAATCACCATTCATAATTCATGAAGAACACTCCAGATCCTGACGTACTTTCATGACATGAAGCAGATAAAATTGCAGAAGAGTTTCAATCAAAGCAACGATAGCAGGTTAATACCATTCTTAATCATATGCCTTCAATAGAAGACTTAACTCAAAGGTTCGTTTAGTCCTTTTTGAAACATGGTCCTGGATTATTCTCAAGATAGGACCTTCTAAGATAGATAGCCCGCTCATGGTGAATACACGAATTAAACCTTTACCCAACTACTATTACGGTTGGGTATTGCACAGTCATCAGAAGGAATGTCAATCTTCCAAACCATAATACAACATTCACAGCTTTAACCATCATCACTGTATTCCTCTGGCACGAGCACCGGTAATTGTCCTCTTACACTTAAAGTGTCGGCCATCTCTTTGGCCTTTCCTGATAGTAAAATTTCCTTACAATTAATGTCATTTTAACCACCTCTAACTAAATTTTCTACCTCATTTCAATCACTGCTTATGTGAAAATGCTTTTCTTAAGTCCTGGTGAGGAGAAAAGAAAAAAAAATCACCATTTTTCCATAAGTCATTGTCTTAGTCTTTAGATGTGAACATTGTCACGACTGACTCTCGATCATACTTAGGACATCTCTTATCTTGGGTCCTTCTTATTTTCACCAATCTCGACCCTCATTGGATCGATCTATACTTTCTTATGGTTCAACACGTGCCCCACCTGGCATTATTATAATTACGTCATATTTCCTTCATCAAAATTTCTATTCTTGAGAACTTTGAATATTACCTTTCTCCTTGTAAAACCTCTAAGGTTATCCTTAAATCCTTCATCAGGTACACCCTAGGCACAGGGCATATCAAGATACCATTTACTAATACCAGAATCATTGTCTATATACTTCTGAAAAATTTCTCCACTGATCCTTAAAGGTTGTTGTTACCTTAATCCTTTCCAATTCATATTGTCCCTATTAAGGGTGAAATGCCAACCTTCATACATCCTCCTATGGTTCATCACAAGTATCGAAGTTATATCATTAATTCCACCTTTAAAAAGGTACTTGCATCCTTCCATGGATAAATCAAGTCATATATCCTTGATAGATTATCTTATTCAATCATTCCCACCTCGATAGTCTATACCAATTTCACGATAGCATCCTTATTCAAACTGAGGTCAACCCATATGGCCTTCAAAAGATAACAATGGTTACCCGCTTTTCTTTCCTAATTTGGTAACGACAACAGGGATGTTCTGGAAGATATTGGTCGTGTTCAACGTGAACTTCTTCTTAACAATTCCTTATTTACTTTGGTTGTTATCTCAACAGTCATCTCAATGTTGGGATATCTTTCATACCTGGCGTCTCCCTTTCTGGGTATCAAGCCACCGGTCTTACACTTCACATTCTTGAAGGTCACTTCCTTCATCCCATTTTCCTAAATTCTTGTTATCCTGTCTCCTCAGTCCATCTGTGTTTCCTTATTAATCCATCGATCTATCTCAAAGTTTCATCGAATACTCTCAACTTTAAGGGAATTAACTATAAGTATCGCTTACGCCTTCAAACCTTGAATCTATCTCATGATCAATCACCATCGCGCTGATGATGACACACTTCTCTATATTTATTGCAAGGGTTTCTTAGGGTTTCCCATACCTAACTCCCTTATCACTTCTCAACTCTATTTCCTTTATATCCCTTTATACTCCTTCCCTTTTCAGTCTTTTATTTTCATTTCTATTACAACCATTACATGAACCAACACAACATAAGCATTGATTTTTAACATCCCGTCATTCTGGATTCGTGTCCTCAGAACGAATCTTGACAACTTTTACAACTTAGGTTCATAATTCATCATAATCGTCCGCTTTTATTCTGGCTCTAAAGCTTTTACACTACCTCCATAACCTTGGGAGGTACTTTCCCGAAAATAATTGTCTGAACTTTAATCAATTTATTTATAACCTCTGGCTCCGTGCCTTTCTTGGCCTTTCACCAGCGGGTGGCCTCTCTCTTAGGAGGGTAAGTGACAAAAACAGTCTTTTGTGATTCGTCAATCATTTAGAATCTCAAATGATTCCTATATTTCCTTTAGCCAGGCTCTTGCCTCGACTGGGTCAACCTGTTCCTTGGAACTCTGCGAGCTTAGCGACTTAAAGGTCATGAAAGAATTTCCTACCGCATTGTTTCCTCAAGGTGGTGGTTGGGAATAAAAGTATAAGTTTTGTTTAGGCAGGTCCATGAATTGCCCCATAGGAGTGCCGTCCTGGTTCTCCCTATCTTGCTCGACTTCTATTTTCTCAGTATGAAATGTTTTCTCATCCTCCCCATAATCGGGGTCATACTACATGTTTTAAATCCTCATTTTCCACTTCATTATGTTATGGGTTCCTTCTACCTTGATGGCGTCCTCCCTGACTATCACATTCAGGGTTTGCCCTAAATCTTATTCCTCGAACTATGACTTTCATCTAAGATCCAGTCCTTAAGCTCTTGAACATTTGGAACCCAAATTCTGTAGTGATACCTCATTATTCCCTCATCATCTTTCTAGGTATTAATCTCTTCTCCGGTCATTGGTTCTCTGCCTCTATTCATCACTTTTTTTTTGGCACAATATGATCTTCTCCAATAATTCGGGCTGTATTACAATCTTAAACAGCTTTTCGGTACCGGTTCCGGTTACCTTCACTTCTATTTCCATTTTCTCAAAATCTCTTATCAACTCTCCCAAAGACATTTTCATCTTGAGTCTCTCTTTTATAATAAGGCATTAGCCACCATTTTGGCTTTCCCTGGATGATAAAGAATCAATCGTAATCCTTGATTAGCTCTAACCACCTCCTCTGTCGCATGTTGAGCTCTTTCTGCGTGAAAATATACTAGAGAACTTATGGTTTATGTAAATCTCGCACTTTTCTCCATACAAGTAGTGCCTCCAATCTTTAGGGCAAAACTATTGCTACGAGCCCAAGCTCATGGGAGGGGATATCGAATTTTATATTCCCTTAATTGTCTTGATGTTGGATTTTTAAACGCAGCGGGGCGTGGAAAAACACTTTTACACACACAAAATCCAAATAAAAGCATATAAATCGTGAATAAAAATTCGAGGGATCGAATCTAACCTTTTAAAATAATTCGGAGACAACGATCAGAGATCCTTAGCAGTTTCTCCTCAAGTGTGAAGCACTCCACCGGTATCCACCAAGAAAACGACTTTTAGGAGGAGGAGGTAGTGGAGAGAATTTGGTTTTCTGAAACTTTTGGGTTTCTGGGGTTCGAATAAAAATAGGGTCTATAATAGTGTATTTATAGGCAAAATTTTCAGCTGAAATTTTCCCATAAATATTATTATTATTATCCCATTTATTATTCTCATTAATAATTAAAACACCTTTTAATTATTAATCCTGTTTCTAAACACTTTAGAAATAATTCTCTCTCTTGATTTAATTTCCAAAAATTAAATTCTTAATTAATAATATTAAGAACTTTTCTTAATTAATTTATAATCAATTAAATCTCATTTAATCAATTATTAAATTTGCCAATTAATTATTTATTTCACAAATAAATAATTATTAGCCATTATTAATTAATTCCTCCACCAATAAATCATTCTCTTTTAATGGTGTGACCCTGTAGGTTCAATATTAAGCCGGTAGTAGAAATAAATAATAATAAAACTATTTTATCATTATTTATATAAATTCTCTAATTTATTAAATATGATTAATTAATTAATCACATTTATTTTACATCGTGAGTGATGCTTCTCAACATATCGCGACTATCCGGATAATATGAATTCACTGCTTAGAATACCAAGAACCTGTCAGTGAATAGTTACCATACAATAAACTCCTTCTACCCTACAATGTCCCGATTAAATACAAGGCATGGATCTCGTGTCAAGCCTATGTAATTTAATCACTTGCTTACCATTCATTATGCGTAGTTCTATGCAAATTAGAAACTCTTTTCTAATTTCATTCACTCTGGCCAGAGATTCCTGAACTAGCATAATTGGATCAGCCTTGAACATTCGCTTCCTTCACTGGAAGGGGTAGATCCTTTATTGATCATATACTATCTTCGTGTACAAATTCCTATACCCAGAAGAGCCCTAATAATTGTCCCTGGAGACTAAGAACTAAACCAAAGCATAGTTCAGTGTACACAAGATGACTATGATGACCTCAAGTCTAAGGATACTTGTACAACTATCACTAAGCGAACAACTGCTGACACGTGAGTGAACTCCATCAGTTGTTCAGCTGGGCGAGTCATGTTCAGTGAACTTATTCCATAATAAGCACCTACATACTAGCTATAGTGTCACCACACAAATGTCTATGAGAACAGACATCCTTCATAATGAAGCAAGCATAGTATGTACCGATCTTTGCGGATTATTAATTACCAGTTAGTAATCCTATGACCAGGAACTATTTAAGTTTAGAGTTATCATCTTTTTAGGTCTCACTATTATGATCTCATCATAATCCATAAAAAGCTTTACTCTAAACTATGGTATATCTTATTTAAACACTTAAATAGATAAAGCCCGTAATAAAAACAAAACAAGTCTTTATTAATATCAATGAAATCAAAACAGATTACATAAAAGTTATTCCTAAATCCTAATACACGATTGGACTTAGGACATATTCCTTTCACTTGACGCGTACGCGATTACCTTGATGTGCTGTATAAGAAGCACCCTATTTCCTTATGCGAAGCGTCACTACACATCACGAAATCTCCTTTTTCCATCCGGCAACGCCAACATAGGGGACGTCACCAACCTTTTCTTTAGTTCTTAAAAGCTGTTCTCGCATTTCTCTGTCCATTCGAACTTCTCAGTCTTACGAGTAAGCCGCGTTAAAGGGGATATTATCTTTATAAACTTGAACGAACCTCCTGTAGTGACCGGCCAATCCTACCTCTGGTAGTCGCCCTAACCATGGTCATCAATTCCTCAGTGGTCCTTTATGCATTCTTGTCAGGGTCCTTCACGGGATCCTTCTCAGCGATATTCCCTTCTAGGACAACATCCTCAACCGCTGCATCCTCAATATGAACATCATTCGGTCCCGTGTTAGGACGCTCTATCGGATCCACAATCTGATCTCCGATAACTAATAAAACATCATCGCGTTGTTGGTCCTCAACCTCAGGGTTCGGAGTCCCGCTACCATATACGATAACGAACAACGCTTCTATCACGATATTTATAAGGGTTCCCATAAGGGTTTTAACTGTCAGTACTACGTTAGGTAGTCCGACTATGAACTTGGCAAGAGTTCTTATTATCTTAGTGAACTTATTATTTTAACGTCATATCATCTCTGAGGTTTATAACGCTTGGCTCTGATACCATTTCTGTAACACCCCCAAATTCGGGGTCAGGGATCCGGGTTATCACGAGTTCTATTTCCCTTAATAACACTTAATCTTAATAAACAACCAACTACTGCGTACTGTGACCCCACAATATACACACACACCACAAGTTATAGTCTCAGAGATGAATACCAAAAATAACACAAGTCATTTTATTCCACAATTATAAACCGTTACACCTTAAAAGGGTTTCTGAATAAATTTACATTTCTTTGCCATTATTACAATTCATATAGATATATAAGTCTGGTACATCAGAAGTTGAAAGCCTAGCCTATTGGTAATTTCTACCTCAGCTACAGCGGCATCAACGCCTACAAGAAACTGCGGAACGTTTCCTATCCGCTCGCAAATTGGGAGCTTGATCCTGATCATCTTGTCTATCTGTTATTGTGTGATGAAAGAAGAAAGCAAGGGTGAGCAACAAGCCCACCAAAATAATATGTATAATGATTAACAATATATGAGCATTCTCATAGTACTCATGAAAGTCTTGGTCAAGAAGAAATGAACCAAGTTGATATCTTAACGCGACCAAGTCGCAAAATATTCAGTATATATATAGATATATACTTTTCACAATCTTTGAAATCCTCTGACATGTATAATATACACAGAGTTCCAGTTTATAACAGTATAAAAATATCGTTGCAAGGTGATCTCATATATCTAACCTTGTCCCAATGTTTTTCTGAAAATCTTTGTCATTCATAAGATAATCATTAACTGGATATAAGTTGAAAAGATGAAGTTACAAGATACTCCAATATACTTATATATTTTCCGAATACTACTTGAACCACCACCGTTCAAGGTATAAACAGTTTCGAAAGTTCATCACATAGATGAGACTACAAGATAAGACTTGAATAGATTCAATCCTTGAAATGTTGTTTAAAAGAAATGAAGTTACGAGATACTTCATTTGAGGGAAACATCATTATAACCGTTTGACCCTGTCAATGCCTCAACAATCACCCATCCGTAGCCTTTCACTCGAATGCTCCGGGTAGTGTTGCAGAAATATCCAAACTGGATGATGAACTCATAACGGGAGTTTGTCGCGCCAGGAAGACCACTTACGATGATCAGTCGTAGTAGTGCAACCCCACCATTTTCTACATGTAGAGGAGAACCTGTCGGATTTACTTGTCAACCGAACACTGGACTCCTAAGGAATGGACCGTCTTAGCGGAACTTCCAGGCCATTTGGGCCAATATAATAAGGCTAGGCCGGCGCCACTCGACCACTTACGCCACTCCTAGTTCAGACGAAATCCATGACCCTGAAACGTAAAGCTCGTTCTCCCTTTCCCCAAGTAGAAACTTGTTGATACGGCTCCACTAAGAATTCGTATCTAGTTGGAAAGGAAAACTCACCGATATTTCCCAGGCGATGCCTGTTAATGGATTAACTTGTTCCTAGAATTTTACTTCCCGAGTGTTGGGTAAGTAATCAAAAACTCTTTTGTCAACACAGCAACCTCGTTGTGAATATAAAACACACCACAGAACCGGATCCCTCAGGTTTTGAACGAGTATTTAAATCCCCTTGGAAAGGAAGATCTTAAATATAAAAATGGGTTTTGAGATCCACCCTAACTTTTAAAAATCATTTTGCAGACTCGAAAACATTTTTAAGAATGTTTGGAGTAATGCTGATTTAATAAAACAAATCAGTCCCAATATATTAGAAAATATCTGAATATTATTATTTAAATAATATTCCCATAAGGATAATCCTTATAAAAATAATTGAAGTAGAAGTTTTAAAACTTATACTTGAAATGAATATTAAATAACCAAAGATATACTTATACGAAAGTACTATCTTTATTTGAATAATCAAAAGTAAGTTTGATTATCGACACATTATTCTTTAATAAAATAAAGAATATTAATTAGTAAATAATCGGAGTCATAAGTCCTCGAATGAATATTTGAATAATATTCATTAAATAGAATAAACAGAGTCATAAGTCCTCGAATGAATATTTAAATAATATTCATTAAATAAAATAAAGTTATCGACTAAACCTTATTCGATTAATAGTTTTGAAAACTATATCCTATATATATATATATATGTTATACTTGGGAACATCGACTCCCGGTTTTTAGAAAATGTTCACCTTTGGGTCCCTTATACTAAGGGTATACGCAACTACTACTTATCTCTAACATAGGTATTATGCAACTATAAGCATTGAAATCAACAGATAGATAACAAGATTATGAAACAGACATGCATATATATACCATATCAGCATGCTTCAATATATCGCAAAATTTGCTAATTAACTAACATGCATCTATCACAAGATAATGCATATACATATATACATCACAACAACAGTATAACGGGTAGAAAACTTGCCTGAGTGCTCCCGGATAGACTTAAGCTTAGAGTGGGTCCGATAACCTATGAACAATAACATAAGTTGGAATTAAACCCCGGTTGCTTAAAAAACTAGACTTTAACCAATTGAACCCTAACGTTCGCTTTTGCGCTTAACGATTCACTTAAGTCGCTCGAGTACCCTTGGCTCCACCATTTTTAATAAATTAACCATTAAGAGTTTTAAGGTGATTCTTTCGCGAGTACCTTACCAACTGCCTAATCCACTTAACATAATTGTTTCATACCCCAATTAGTCATTTAAGGTCCTTAACCAAGGTTTCAAAGTAAAGCGAGGGGTAATGGTTCGGTCGCGAAGCGCTGTTACTTAAAACAGTCGTTTCTCCTAAACCGTACATCGGATTCAAACGAACCACATATAAAAACGAAGCTCGTAACATGAAATATATAATCATGGAAATGGTCAAAACCTAACAGTGAGTTCACGGGTCCTGATGTTAAGAACAAAAACAGTCTAAAGTAAATCGGGCATTATGACGGCTATATTTACGCGATTACCAAATTTTATACTACTCCAATTCAATCCACAATCAACCCATAATCATTGTTACAACCAAAATTCATCCATATACTACTACAACAGCCCCAACATCTCAAGGTTTCCACTTTATACTACTTCTCAATCATGAACTAAAAGCTTACTTAAGTTCATTAACTAAATTCCAAGATTTACCATTCCAAAAACATCACAAAACCAACCAATCTCTAAATACACAACAACCATGCCTCTCATGAACCATAACAAACAAAACCAAACCTAATGCTCAAAGTAAAGTTAGGGTTTGGAGGGGTTATACCTTCCTTGGAGTGATTAGAGTAGCTAGGAAGCCTTAAGAAGCCTTGATCTAACTTCCTACAAGCTTGATCTTTCAAAGAAATCAAGAACACAAAAATTAATTTCAAGAAAGTACTATTCACCATCTTCTTGAATGATTTATAGGAAATGCTAGGAAAGGATTTTGAAGCTAAGATTCCTAGGAAATATGTAACTTAACGAGGAGAAGCTAGGATAATTACCTTGTAAATTAGCAAGTGGAGGAGCTTGGACTTCCCATTTCTTAAGAAAAAAGTCGAGAGCTTCTTGAAGAAAATGGGAGTCAAATTGTGATTTTGTGTTTTTGATTTGTTTGGCTTGGTTGATCCACTTTTGTTTTGATTTATTACCTTTTAACCATGGTGAATTTTTGTGTGGTTTATAATCAACCAACCTTCCTTCCTTTTTGGTCATGCTTATGTCATCCTCCCATGTCATCCACCCACACTTGTCCTCTTCTTGTTGGTGTGGTGACATCATCATCACTAACCTCTTTGGTTAGCTCCTAATTACTTAGCTAATGACCGCTGATCTGTTATACGGTTCGCTTAACTTTCGTTTTCGTTTATCGTTTGACGGATCATACCCGGGATCTTATTACTTGGGTCTCCTTAACCTTTCCCAATAAATTATATTCCTTTTATGATTCTCTCTTATAATCCTTGAATTTAAATCCTTTTTATCCTGTTACCTTATACTCAATTCTTTCGGTATCTGGTGGATTTTTGGGAAAAATCAAAGTATTCGAATTTGGATTCTGAAGATCTTTACATACACTTATATACCATATATAGTACTAATAAGATCTCAGAATAACAATAAAATAACCCCTACATGGTGTGGTATGAAAAGTTTTCTTATTAAGCATAATCAGCAAAATCACTATTCATAAGGGTTTGAAAAATTCCAAAATTTGGGGTTATTACAGTGACACTTCTGTCCCCTTGCTTCAATTTTAGAAAATCCATCTCCATCTGACTCTAGAGACAATCCAGAAAATATTTTTCCAAGAACAGTTCTGTGAACCGGGTCTAGGGAATAGGACCTTCTCCTTCTAACGCTCGTATAGACTCCCACCAATAGTTTGAATCATTTTTCAGAAAATAACTAGCATAGTCTGTCTTTAAATCCTCACTCACCTTGGTGAGTGCAAAAGCCTTCTCCATTTCCTTCAACCAGATCCTGGCAGCAACAGGATCCACTTGACCTTTAAATTCTGGGGGTTTCACAGCCTAGAAAGACTTAAAACTAACAGCTTGGGTTGTCCCCTTCATCTGGTGCTGCTGTTGGATCTACAGCTGTTGTTGTTGGATTTGCTGATGTTGTTGCTGTATGAGCTGCTGTTGTTGTTGGTGTTGTTGTTGAAATTGTTGTTGTTGCTGCTGGAATTGTTGTTTCTGTTGGGCCAGCTGAGTAGACTGCTGATGTAACAAATCTATCAATTCACTCATGGAGGGATCCCCCGCAGATCCATTATTGGGTTGAGGATTCTTCTTTGGTGGCATTCTCCTGAAACATAGCAGTCATATATAAGAAAATGGATTGCTCCCAATAGTTTATACATATGTACCAGGATAGTGTTGCCAATAAGACAATATCCTCATCCTTAGTTAATTGGATCCATCCTGAGTGAATTATCATATTCTAGAAATACCAGCAACAGAAGCAACAATAATAACAACGCACAAGTATATATGAACACTGAACAACATATTAAAGTAGCTACTATATAACAACCAACAGAAATCCAACAGATACAACTGATGTCCAACTAGAAAACGATCCGAATACACAACAAAACTGGCTGTCGTAGCAGCCTCCGCCTACTAAAAACTACAACAACATAATGTACATATATAAAGGAAACAACTATAGAACTCCTGCAAACCCACTCTGAGCTCTGTCTATCACTGCTGCAACTCTGCTCTAACCACTGCCACTGCCACCGCTACCGATATAGCCTAACTCGAACACCAACCAGTTAACCAGGTCCTGGTACTGAATGACCCTGAACTCTGAGCTAATAAAAGGGTCAATAGACCTAGCTCTCTCAACAGCAATCTGAGTCAAAGACCTAATTCGGGCCTGAATATTAGGTGAAGGGGCAGGGATGCCCTAAAAAGGTCCAACTGGTATCTGGTCAAGATGCGTGGCTAGCTCTGGGCTCTACTCTCTATTGAAAGACCTATTTACCACTCGGTAAACATGATAGGGAATCGGAGAGGAAGCACATGTGGGAGCAGATGGAGGAGCCAGAGATCTCGAGGAAGAAGAACTGGGACCACAGCCTGGTGGAAAGTCCCTAACAGCAGATACTGATCTCCGTACCTAACGGGGACGTGCACTAGGTCCAGGGATATCCCTCGGTACAAACGGGGGCACTGGTGGGGGAGGCAAAGGAGTCTCCTCAGCTACAACGTCTAAGGTCCTCTCTGAGTCAGAATTGTCTGAGTTTGACCTGTTCTCCCGGGATGGAGAATTGGAAATCACTATAAGCCACTTCCAACAAGGTAAATATACAGGAAAAACATAACAAGGTTAAGGCAGTTCTATCAAAACATTAATAGGTGCCAGGGTAACGTCGTCGGAACCCTCGACTGACTCTAAGGTTTGCTCCTCTACATGAGTTGCTGACTTACACCTTAAGACACACATCCTACACCTTTTTGACTCAATCCTTAACCTGAATCAGGGACTTGAACCTGTAGCTCTGATACCAACTTTGATGTTGACGTCCCTAAACATAACAAGCCATAATATAAACTATAAGATTATTGTTAATATTAAGCTATCACGAACCAAAAACCAAGATCTGATCCAGGTTCAAGTATGATTCAGGTTATTCATTATTACCAACCATTTATTCAAAAAGTCTGACACACTAACTTATTCAGCAACTCATCAGACCGCACATGGTCTGATACTAACTACCTCTAAGGAGCCGGGTCCTGAAGGGGATGAGACACGGTTCTTCCAAGGTCTGACTGGTCTTCAAGGCATCTGCGATATATATATAACAGATTGCAAGGGTGAGCATAATCGCTCAGCAGAACCAAACGCGGTTGTGTGTTGTGTAAGGTAGCAGAGTCCAATTTTAGCATGCTATTCACATTTATTAATCAACTATATCAATCACTTATTCCCTTACGGGAATCACAAAGCCAAATCAGATATGTAACGGATATGTGAAGACAGCTGATCAGGCTATCAACACCAGACGGCTCCATCTGCCATCCCATATACCTGTTCCAGAACTCAGAGACTAGCTAGGTCTCTGACCTGCTGGACTAATCAGTTATGTAATGCGCGCAACCGAGTTAGCCTCTTACACAACCTCACTAGGCCACTCTGACCCCTTTGTATCCCACATCTGATTGTTTTATCCAGTTTTCAAAATCACATGTACCTATCTCATTTCAAATGCATTCATTTTAACAACACACGTAAAACTGGTTCACAAATCATTTCCATTCGAGATAGGTACCTTCTGAAGTTACTTTTCCCCAAAACAGGTTTGAAAACAATTATTTATATCTATAGAGGATACGTAACTTAAAATGTTTATGTTCCTTTACGAGAATAAAACAACAGTCTATTCATATGTACTGAACTATAAAAGAATGGTCAGGGGTACTTGCCTTGCAACGCTTTACAAAAATCCTAAGTAGCTTTCACACTAACTTTAGTCCTTGTGAAACTCGACCAGGATCTACAGTAACATAATACCCTAATTAGTTATACCGACATGCTTGATATCCTCGAATCCTAATAACCCAATTTGATAACCCGACTCGTATAACGATTATACACATAATCTTGTAATCAGTATTAAAATAAAGGTAAATGTTTTGTATTATATAGTACGTTTCTCGTATTTAAAATAAATTTTTAAAAATTTTTGACAGAAACTTTTCTGTTTATAAGCCTACCTGTCGATCATAATCGACGTCCAAATTCACAATAATCCACAATTCACGTCACAACACAATTTCCACAATTCCATAATTATTTACGTACGAAACCAATTATACGAATTATTTTATTTATTTTATAAAATTAGGACTCAGATAACGATCATCACGATCCACCGTCCGCGTCCACCATCCGCTCGTAAAAATTCATCGCGGACGGCGGCAAAATTTTTGGGGCACCCGATTATTCGTATTCCAACACAAAAATTTTACCGATTAAAGTAACGATTCCCGCACGCCAAAATAATTTAATTTCACGAATTGTAATCATTTAATTTCCTGCAGAAAAAAGAAATAGAAATTAAAATTATAATAATCAAGCCCAACTACACAAATTTAGCCCAATAGTAGAGGCCCAAACAACAAGGCCCAAACTGCAAGGCCCAAAAACCAGCCCAAATAAACAACCTAACGGAGCATTAGGAAGCACAGCAAAAACACGGCCACAAACACGGCCACCACCGCACCACACACTAACACACGTACACAACACACACTTCACAAACACACGCACACACACATGACACATATATACACGCACAGCAAAACACAGTAACACACATACAAGCATAGTCCAACCACCACACAATCCCCTCACCGGAAAATGAGGGAAGGCGGCGACGGAATGAAAATAGGGGCGGCATAGAGGAATACCAGGAAAGAAGCGGAAAAACCACAACCAAATAGCAAGATAACACAGAGAATATGAACGGGAGGGAGGGAAGAAAAGGGTGAGAGAGAGAGAGAAGAGATGAGAGAGACAACCGAGAACATGGGTGAAAGAAAGGGGGTGGGGGTTGTATTGTTTATTATTTTATTTTATTTTCCTACTTGCATCTGACACGTATCAGCAATTAATCGAGAGGTGTACACGTGTCCTCCAATAGCAATTCACCCTGGCAATTCGCGATTTATGGACCCAAGTCGCGGTTAAAATAAACACGAAAAATTAAAAAATTAGTTTTAAAATATTTTTAATATCCCGAAGTTAATAAAAACATAGATTTCATAATTTTTAAACAAATTTTGGAGCGTCACAAATATCCGTATTTAGCAATTAGATGAATCAACGCGCGGGTGAAATTAATCCCAAAAATTCCCAAAATAATTTTAAAATTTTCAAAATATTATAAACTTCATAAATATTAGTTTTTTGATTTTTGAAGAATTCTGGAATTAAATACTAATTTTACAAATAAATGCAATCAGAAAATTATTTAAAGATAAATAATTAATGAAATATTGATTTCTCAATTTTATAAAATCCTTAAAATAATTATTGAAATTATAAAATCATAAAAATAATTGTAGAAACACTCCGAATATTTATGAAAATAAAACTGTAATAAAATCACTTTTAAACGCGAAACAAAACAATACAACTCAATAATTAATTACACCATTCAATCCTATACACCAATAAATCACACATAAATATTAATGACCAACACACGGCTGTCAAAACCAATACACATATTTTATTTAATTAATTATTCAGTAATTACATTTTTAAAATAATACAAAATATACGAGTCGTTATAATATCAATGTTATCTTGATAACCAATCAAAATACAAAACAAAATTACTCTTATCCTATCTCTAAAATGCCTATATATACAAACCAATCTACAACAAATAAATCATAAAAAAACAAAGCAAATTAATTTATAGATGGATAATGAGAGTTATCTAGATATGATGGAAATAACAAATGCAATATTCAATTTAAGTGAAACTGATTATTTAATCTCTCTGCACGAGTCCGAAAGTGATGAAGCTGATGGTGAAGATGGAGACAATCCCAATTTAGATTCAGCATATTCTGATGGTGAAGAAGGAGACAATCCAAATGCAGCAGTCGCAACACATGTACCTACCGCCCAATGGTTTACAACAGAGGCTTTTACCTACAATAATGTCACTAATAATTCAGGTGATTTTTCTAGTGCCTCTAGTGTTAATCCTCTTGGTAGTGGTATTTTTTAAGGTCAATGTTTTGAAGATAAGCAATCTGCCAGCGATTCAATTAAGTCTGATCACATAAGGGAGTCTAGAAATTACCGTGTCGTAAAAAGTACTCCAATGTTATATTATGGTCAATTACGATCCGCTCGTCATCTCACAGTCACTTCAATGGTTGAGTACATATATTATCAGAGTGTCAAACTTGTTGCTGAAACACGAACTTAAACACTGAACGATCTTCAAAATGGTCATGTATATTACAAGAATTCGAGAGAGCTCTTTTAAAAGATTGAAGAAAAGGCTTATGCACATATGATAATTGCATACAATCAAGAAAGAGGAGTATTTGAGGTGACAACTGCAAGATACAAAACAGATAAGGGATTTTGGAAAGGTGGCAACAAGCATCATATAGATCTCTCTAAAGGATGTTATTCTTGTGAAAAATGGCACATGTATCGCTCTCTTTGTTCTCATATAGTTGCTGCTTGTATGACATATAATCTAGATTGGAAGCAATACATTAAACCACATCATTGTAAGAACCCAATTTTTGACATCGGTAAAAGACCTTTATGAATAGTAACCCTGACAGACGGGAAAAACTCTTTAGCCCACACTATATTGTGCATGAGAAAATAAGATTTGAAGTTGATATTATGATTATACATACCAAATGAGTGTATGTAAACGCTATTAGTTTTCGAAGAAATCGAACTTTGAAAAATGACCATATTTATGAATCATCGAGGATTACGGGAATCAAAATATTATTAAAAATTTAAACCCTACGGATTTGTATTCAAGTATGATAATTCAAAGCATAAGGAATAAATACGAAAGGATTTACGTCGCGAACCATTTTCGAGAAAGTATTACGAAAACGTTTAAGCGACCGAGCGAACGCGTAAACGCTTAAATAAACGTAACGCACTAACTAACCATGGTAGAAAAGTAACCATGGTTACTTTATCAAATAGTGAGCTAAGGTATAGGATGATCAACCAAGGGCTAGAGAATAGTAAGCTAAATGGCTAAGCTAATTAGGTTAGCTTGTAAACTAGGAAGCCTAGCTAGATTTGTCCAAGGATTTGGCAACAAGAATAAATCCTAAGATATATACTAGAGAATAAAGATCAATTACAAGCTACCACTTGCATTATTTCCAAGAAGCAACCAAGAAAAAACTAAGAAGCAACCAAGAAGCAACCAAGGAAGCAAACATAAAAACACTTCGTCTCTCCCCATTTTTTCCATTCGGCTTCTTCTTCACCAAGAAATCAAATTCAAAACCTCAAGTTCTAGCCATGGTTAAATCCTCCCATTAATTCTCAAGCTTCCTAACAACCAAACTAAGGTAAGATAAATCTTTGATCCCTTTTTATCAAGGTTTGATGGGTGAAATAAAATCAAGAAAGTTGCTAGTGAATAGTATGAATAGTAACTCTTCTATGGTTTCTTGATTTCAATGGTGGTTTTAGGTTCCAAAAATCATACCAAGCACTCCCAAGACTCCACCATCCTCAAGAACACATCTCAAGCTTTCAATAAAGGTAAAACTCTTTGACCCAACTTTATTTATGATTCAAATTCAAGATCCTTTTAGTATGTAGTTATAAACCTAGTTTTAGTGGTGATATTGTTAAGATCCTGATTTTTAGTTAAGTAGATTTAAGGTTGATTGTTGTTGCCTCAAGAACATGATGTTGTTGAGAGGAGTTAGTGTGTTGATGATGATATGGTGATTGTTGGTGGTAGTATGAAGATTTAAGGCGTAAACAAAACTCCGATCATAAACGTAATCTCGTTAAAATGAACAAAATGTAATTTTGAGTTTCTGCAGAAAGTCCCGAAGATGTAAACTGTAGTTTCTTGTAAAATAACCCTTGATTTAAGATATGAAATGTTATAAGGATTGTTTAGGCGCTTGAATCGCTTGATTCCGATTTACGGATCAAAAGTTATGACCGTTTTAATAAAAGTGATTTACGCGACAAAAACTGCTACGAATCACAAACTTTGAAAATATAAAGGATCGACTTAAAAGTGTTCATAAATCATGAAATTTTTACAGAGAGTAGAATATTGAGTTTCCAAACTATCATAAAAATTTCAAGTGAAAATATTGATTTTTCAGTTTTATACAAATATCGGAGCCGAGACCGCGCGATTAGAAACTGTAGAATCCATAAGCGGAGCCGACGGCGAAAATGAAAATAAACTTAAGATTCTTTGAAAAATGAAGCGACCATGATGTGAATAAGGACTTAAAGGAATAATAAGGATAAAATAAGTTGAGAGGGTGTATAATAATTAGCGCATGAGTATGGGTAGCCGTAAATTAGAATGGGACCTAACGAAGTGAATTATGTTATGATTATAGATTTCCGAGCGGAACCTAGAGCATCCTCCACCTCGAGATACCCAAGAAAGTTTTCAAACCCTACCTTTTAAGAACTGTTGTGTTCTGAATATTTTACAAAACTGTGATATATGCATGAGATTGCTTTAAACTGTTTTACGAAGTTTGAGATATATTACATTACTCTATTGTTGATAATTTCTAGTATATGTTCATACCGAGTTCAAAATTTTATATTTAGACCGAGAGTCAGTCGGTGTAAGCTTATAAAAACCCGGAAGTATCCTGGAGGAGTTTATAATTGAGAATGTTAACGCTAGCGAGTAACGTGGCGTGTATATATTTTATACCGAGAGTCAGTCAGTTTTATTTTTATAAAATAAAAACCTGGGAATCATTCCAGTGATATTTATAGGACGATTAAGGTCCATAGTAGTTACGTCTCAAGAGAGTCAATGTCCACTTACAAATATTAAACACCTCGAGCTTTTATTAAAACGATTTTCAAAGATCGTATTCCCTCAACTATACGAAGGTGTCGTCCTTCTACTAGTAGAAAAGGTTACTTTTTATCGTAGTACGATTGATCAACATATGCGGTTGCTCAAACGAATGTCCTATTCTTCCAATTGGAATTGTGATGCAATACCGTAACCCAAGCCTAGGTGTTGGGTTTACTATTAAGGTATTCGCAGGTTAATAAAAGCCACCAAAGGATTGTTTTCGTAAAATGTGTGTATCACCAAGGGAATCTATTTTCGAATAAAACGTAATTATCAAATATGATGTTTTACGTGAATTTATCATACAGTCATTTTCATACTGTATATTATTATGCTGGGCATTATAGCTCACTCTTGTTTTCTTTTAAATGACACGACACAACAGATAACCAGTATGCCGATGTGGGACTTAGTCGCTTGCAGTCATGGGGAGGATCCCTGGAAGCTTTGTCTCAGGTGTTCCAGAGTATCAGATAGGTATAAGATATCAGTCGTAATTATTGTAACTTCATGTAGAGGTTATGAATAATTGTTTGAGATCCTGTAAAGTACATTTGAGTTTTAATAACAGATGATACTTGTTGTAAGTCGTTTCTAAGGCTAGAACTTGTGAGTGTGTGAGATTGGGGGTATGTGATATGGAATTATTGGATTATTGAGTTAATGCAGGTTACACATGATTGAAGGATTGCGTGACGACCCAGATTCTTGACCCCGGATTTGGGGGCGTTACAATCATACTCTACCAAAATTATATGAGATGTGGCCATACGAATTTTTACAGAGAGTAGCATATTGAGTTTCCTAATTTGCATAAAAATTGCAAGTGAAAATAATGATTTTTCAGTTTTATAAAAATATCGGAACCCAGACCGCGCGATTAGAAACCGTAGAATCCATAAGCGGAGCCGATGGCGAAAATGAAAATAAACTTAAGATTCTTTGAAAAATGAAGCGACCATGATGTGAATAAGGACTTAAAGGAATAATAAGGAAAAAATAAGTTGAGAGGGTGCATAATAATTAGCGCATGAGTGCGGGTAGCTGTAAATTAGAACGGGACCTAACGAAGTGAATTATGTTATGATTATAGATTTCCGAGCGGAACCTAGAGCATCCTCCACCTCGAGATACCCAGGCAAGTTTTCAAACCCTACCTTTTAAGAACTGTTGTATTGTGAATATTTTACAAAACTGTGATATATGCATGAGATCGCTTTAAACTGTTTTACAAAGTTTGAGATATATTGCATTACTCTATTGTTGATAATTTCTAGTATATGTTCATACCGAGTTCGAAATATTATATTTAGACCGAGAGTCGGTCGGTGTAAGCTTATAAAAATCTGGAAGTATCCTGGAGGAGTTTATAATTGAGAACGTTAACGCTAGCGAGTAGCGTGGCGTGTATATATTTTAGACTGAGAGTCGGTCAGTTTTGTTTTTATAAAATAAAAACCCGGGAATCATTCCGGTGATATTTATAGGACAATTAAGGTCCATAGTAGTTACGTTTCAAGAGACTCAACGTCCACTTACAAATATTAAACACCTCGAGCTTTTATTAAAACGATTTCCAAAGATCGTATTCCCTCAACTATACTTTATCGTGTGGACAAGAAATATTTACTTACTATACAATTATCAGGGAGAAGTATTCTCCAGTAAATATTTACTTCAATCTTGATTAAATATTAGAGATTATTAATTTATTAAACATAAATTAGTTGGGGAATATTATTTTATTTTTTTAAAGGTAAACTCCTTCAAGGTTTAATTATTTATCGATTATCTTTTAATTATTATTATTCATTAAAGGGTTTATTTATGATTTAAAAATTATAGGACCTGATTTAAAATACCTTCTGATTTTCGGAAAATCATTCGAATAATTTCAGATCGTCAGAAAATATTATCCCGACTTATTTAATATTTTGAATATAGTTTCAAGGAGAAACTTTTCCCCCTTATTTAATTATCTGTTGACAACGGTCAACTCACATCCTTAGTACTTCCTCCAAAAACTTTCGGAATTACATATATATATATGAAGCAAAGTTATGCCTATCAACAAGCAAAACTTCGATGTGGTTCGAGTTCTCGAGAGATGATAGGAATTCCTTAAGGATAAAGGAGGGGTAGGATCCAAGTACTTCGTGTATTGGATAGACTACTAGTACCGTAGGAGATGGTACAATATGTACCTAAGGACCTGCGAAGTGTGTGTATACCCGAAATGAGGACACATAGCCCGTATGCGGCAAGGGTGATAACCGGGATACGAAGGTGTCGTCCTTCTACTAGTAGAAAAGGTTACTTTTATCGTAGTACGACTGATCATCGTATGCGGTGGCTTCAACGAATGTCCTATTCTTCCAATTGGAATTGTGATGCAATATCGTAACCCAAGCCTAGGTGTTGGTTTTACTATTAAGGTATTCGCAGGTTAATAAAATCCACCAAATGATTGTTTTCGTAAAAGGTGTGTATCACCAAGGGAAACTATTTTCGAATAAAATGTAATTATCAAATATGATGTTTTACGTGAATTTATCATACAGTCATTTTCATATTGTACATTATTATGCTGGGCATTATAGCTCACTCTTGTTTTCTTTTGAATGACATAACACAACAGATAACCAGTATGCCGGTGTGGGACTTAGTCGTTTGCAGTCATGGGGAGGATCCCTGGCAGCTTTGCCTCAGGTGTGCCAGAGTATCACATAGGTATAAGATATCAGTCGTAATTATTGTAACTTCATGTAGAGGTTATGAATAATTTTTTGAGATCCTGTAAAGTACATTTGAGTTTTAATAACAGATGATACTTGTTGTACGTCGTTTATAAGGCTATAACTTGTGAGTGTGTGAGATTGGGGCTGTGATATGGAATTATTGGATTATTGAGTTAATGCAAGTTGCACATGATTGAAGGATTGTGTGACGACCCAGATTCCTGACCCCGGATTTGGGGGCGTTACAATCATACTCTACCAAAATTATATGAGATGTGGCCATACGAATTTTTCCCAATACCGCATCAATCATATTGGACATTCCAACAGCAAATAATTAAGAGAGGTATGGAATGCTCGTACCTAATGAGGATTGGAGGAAGAAAAAGAAGAAAAATCACACCAAATGTCAAAGTCAAAGAATTCGCACATAAATGAATAACTCACAGACTGGTAAAATTTGTGAAAAATGTGGACAACAAGGTCACACGAGTCGCAGTGCACGTTGTCTTCAAAAAGATCTTTAATGTAATATTTTTAATTTAATTTTAAGCTGTTAGTTTATTAAGTTGTTTAATTTTACTAACCATGAATGTAATATCTTCGGTTTAAATAAAAATGTTATGTTTATGTTCATGTATTTTAGTTTATTAAGTTATTTAATTCAATATTGTTTCAAAAAAAAGTTATTTAATTCAATATATGTATATATTAATAATATTATATAATTTATAATTATAACTAAATGTTAAAAAACATAAAATTAGGTTAGTTGGGGAATAGTTGAAAAAAGTAGGTAATTTTGAAAAGAATTGAATCAAATAGATTATTTTAAAAAAATAAACACAAAACTAGGTTATACATGGAATGACTTCATGCATGTTGGCATGCAATCTTTTATGTACAATCTGATATTGCTTGGAGCTCGCGTATTATTATCAAAAAAATCATCATCGACCTACAAATTACGAGGACTATATGTTGCCTGCTGATGTCCAAATACTTCTCATGCCCGCTGCTGCAACTGTGTAATGATAAAACTATGTCACATATGTCATGTGATGAGCAGATGCTTTGTTATACATCTCTCCCCCCAAAAAAAGAAATAATTGATAATAATTGTACCATTGGATCCCCCTCCAAATAAAATTAGAAGTTGCATAACATAGGCCCAAGCCCAACTATCAGGCCTTACCGTCTATCTAGGCTCCCGGACATTTTTGGGACATTTGAACACGAAGTACATTTTTTTAGCACAGCTATTCAGATTGTTCCAAAAGTGGCACCAAACGCCACTTCCTCCGGGGTTCAACCCCTGAGCCCCAGAAGAAGTGGCGTTCTGGGGTAAATTAATTTTTTTTTTGTTTTTTTTCTTTCCTCCCGGATTAAATGGCAGTTGTGTTAATTGTGATTAAGTGTTTGTAAGTGGGAAATATGTAATGGAGACCCAGTTTTGAGTCTTCATATTAAATTGGGAAAAAATTATTTGTTGGGTAGTCATGCAAGCCTATTTATAGTAAGTAATTTTTGTTTTTTTTAAAAAAGTGTATGTATGACTTTTTGTGCCCTCAAAAAGGGTAGTCGGTAACGAAAATATTCAATGAAGACCTAGTTTTGAGTCTTAATATTAAATTAGAAAAAAATTATGTTGTTTTTTTATTGGGGAGTCATGCAAGCCTATTTATAGTATGTAATATTTGAATTTTTAAAAAAAGTGTACATATGAACTTTTGTGACTTCAAAAAAGGGTACCTTGGGAGTTGACAAAGAAATGTTTGGTAGTTTGTATTTTTTTTGCTGTAATAGAAGACAATAACATCTTTTAGTAAAAATAACAAGATGAAATCGACTTGTCAACTTTTAGAAGTCCGAATCTTCAGACATTCACGGGAGTTGGCACATGCAAATTTATGAAATGATTTGACAAGTCAACTTTTGTTTTGAACTGCATGACAGAGGTGAATAATTTCATTTTAAAATTTATAGGGTGGATAATATCAATTATTTCCATATTCGTAACTGCACAACCTAATATTACATTTTGACCATGTAATATGGCTATAAATAGTTGCAAAACTATAAGCCATCAACTAAAGTTCCCCCTTTGTAGTATATTAGTTTCTAAATTTTGAGGCTGCTACAGTCAGGTCATGGACAAGGGCAAGGGACACGCTAGTTCTGATATTCATGATTACGGGGAAGTTAATTGGTATAAATGGACCGAATCTCAAGCACGGGATGAAGCTCAACAAGCCGAAATTAGGGAGGTCAAACAATTTGTGAGAAGAATGTGAGGTATACGGGCCACACAAGGACATGTCGTACGTGATAATGAACAGTTCGTTGGCTATGGGGAAATGCACTTAAAGTTTATGAAATCATCGATCGAGTATGAAGAAAATATTAATAAGAATTTCAACTCTGGTCACATTTCAAAGGAGGAACATGAGTACGAGTTAAATGAAATGTCTCGACATTACCACTTCATGGAGGACGAGCTTGAGATGAGGAAAAAGGAGTACGAGGATGCATACGCAAAGCGTAGGGATGGAAGGATACGTGAAGAGCACAAGGAGTGGGATGAAAAATATGGGAAATATATCGTCAAACTTGGGGAATTTTCTCAAGGACACGATGATGCTGGTATGGCTACAACTATATATCATGGAAATCAGGGGCCTCGACCCACGGATATGGGGAGGGAGGTCATATGCATACATCCCCTCACACACAAGAGGATGAGGACGTTGATGATGAGTTTGATGAGTACGTAGTAAATCTGGCGGATGACTAAAAAAAATGAGAGATTCATTTATTTTCCAATTTTCAGCTGTAATGTATTTCTCTTATTATATATTTACATAATCAATGTTCCCTTGCAATGTAATTTGTTCCCAAGATGAATGGAAAATGCACTCGTTATTGCAATTTTTTGTTTACTACTTTACAGAAATATTTGTACTAATTGTGATAATATTCCCAAAGTTGATGACTTTTTTAGAAGTGGTTGTAATTTTTTTTTTTGGAAAAAGTTTGTTCCACGCAAAGGTATTTTTGGAAAAGTAAGTAGCACGTGAATCTTACATGCATGTATTATTACTTGTTGGTAAATTTATGAGTTTTCACTACTCAGAAATGGAAGTATAAAATGATGATAAGGAAAATGACAAGGAAATGAGTTAGGTATCCCGTGAATACACAGTAGAAAGCACATGCAACAGTTTGACTGAAGTTTTAACTAGTTAGAGATGAAAGTTAAAGAAGTTACTTTTACGAATGCCAGTCTGCAACTGCAAAGTTGGAAGGGTCCTCCACAGATAGGTAGCCACATGCAGACTGCAAGATAGTGAGTAGGCTTGTCAAATGCAGTAGAAGTTGTAAAAGCTGTATGATGTGACAAATGAATGTTAACTGTTTCGAAATAGTATGAGACGTAATTAGCACGTGAATGTTATAGACATGTCTAGTTAATTTGTGTGGTCTTGCGTCCTTGTTTATTATGTAAATATGATGTTGTTCGGAAGTTAATGTTGTATAGTAATAGAAGAGCAATGAGTTATACTCCTGGTGATATTATTCGAGCTACTGGTCGGAAATGGTTTTGTGATGACGATTTTAGATATTCAATGGATCCAAATTTACGTTACTCAAGAGGTTCAATAATCACGATGTATAGGGAGTGGGAATTGTGTGTAGGGTGTTTGCAAATATGTGTAGCCCAATGTCAAGAACATGGAGTGCAAGTAACTAAACAACGCGCCATACACATGCAGCGAGACACCGCTCAACAACTGGAACTAGCTTTATTCCGTGCAAGAGAGGAAGAGAATCGAATGAGAATGCGTTTAAACCGGATGGATCTAGAAAGAAAATGTAGGGAGTTTGCTGAAGATGGTGACCATCACAGCGCAAGAATGTATCATCATTTCGCTACGAGTCCCGACTATATTTCCGATTTTTACTTGTCCGATGATGAGTAATATTTCTGAATATTATATTTTGATAGTGTACTTTATTATTTTGAGCTTTTGAAATTATTATTTTATATTTCTGAATGATTTGACTACTCAGATAGTGTGTGAGTGTTTATGATAAATTTAGTGTGAAGTACTGTACAAATGTAATGTGACGTAGTTGCTAGCATGCCCTATAAATGTCTTGGGCATTTCAATTGGAAAGCATAAAATGGATAAGGGTAAAAAAAGATCATCGTCAAGCACATCTAAGTCCATTTGGCGTCAGCTTAGTATCGCGGAATGTATCGGTCGCAGAAAGAAAATGAAAGAAGATGAGAGTGGCAGAAAGAAGAAGAAGTGCGTGAATCAAAACATTTTGGGCGAGATAAAAGGTGATAAAGAAAAGCTCCAAAAGGCTTACAATGATCGGTCCCTGTCGGAGGACGAACGCATCCGTCAGATCGATGAAGTGTATAAAAAATATGACAAAATGGAAATCAACCTGATTGAAAGAGAAGATAGTGAAATTGCATGGTACGTTGAAGGTCATCAGGCCTGGCGTGACATTGGAGAAGATGCGGATGAAGTAGAGGGTGAAGTTATGGAGAGTGCAGGAACTGATGAGGATCAATATGTTGTAAACCTTGCAGATTTTTAAGTTCTTTCTGATGTTTGTTGTATAATTTTAGTAATAATTTGAACGCCTAATTGGAATGTTTGTTTTGAATGGGATAAACCTAATAGGAGTTCCACAATTTGAAGCTCGAATGGACAACACAATAACCAACTTTTGCATGTAATGTTCGAAATAGCAAGATAGAAAACTTAGATTATACAAATGACAATGATGGTACAACATTTGAGATGAAGCTAAGAAAATGCAATGAAGCTAAGAAACGAGAAAGTAGAAGTTCACGTTATTAAGTGTGGAGGCCCTGGGTATTTTTTGCTACGCTTGGTGTGACCTTCTTGGTTATATACACTACATTTCTTTCCTGATCGCGGACCATCAATCTCCATTCGGATCCGCACCGATTGCCCCTTATCTCTACGTTTCTGCTTAAGTTTCTTCAATGATTCATCCGCTACTAACTTTCCATACCCCTGCCATAGTGGGGGTAATTCGTAGTTCCAGTATTCGATTGGCTGCAAGGGATAAATAATTGGCCGGTACAAGTTCTCCATTGTTTGGTTTTTATGGCAATTTTCAATGAAATGATCTCAACTCAGTCCATGTCTTATACAACCAGCCATTGCGTGACAGCACATCATGTGATGCGTCGCCCATTTTCCACACGTGCACGTACGGTCATTGAGATTGACGACTTGGGTCTTACCTCCCTTTACTCTTCCTTTAGCAGTTGTGTATTGACGTGTAACTATTTTCAAGATACCACGTGCACGGTGAAAAGTAATAACCGTATGTCCAGTTGCCTTTCTTTGAATTTTTGCTAACATGGCGGCTGAAGCGCACATAACTGTTGACCATATTGCACACCATCATCTACTTTATTTCTATGTGTCTTAATAATCGTGACCGCCTTGTAAAAGAGGTACTCCATCATCGCTGTTACTGGAAGGAAACGAGCCCTTCTTATATTTCCGTTGAAACCCTCAAGCATGTTGGTGGTCGTTTGACCATAATGAACACCATTATCGTGGGAAAGTGTCCACCTCTGAACGGGTATTCTTGCAAGATAGTCAAGGGAAGGGGGGGCAATTTCACCAATCCTTGCTATGTATGCATCATGCTTGGATACTTGTATGGTTGTGCCAGCTTTCCACATCAATTTCTTTAGTTCACCGCCAGGGTGATGATGGCAGAAGTTGCTTCGGACATGCAGTAGACAGAACCTATGGATGCCTAATGGCTCAGCAAATCCGTTTTGAGGGTCTCTTACTGCAGAAAGAATACTGGCTGCTCGATCAGAGATGATGCACACGTCGGTCTTTTGGCGACAGACATGTCTCCAAATACGTTGCAGAAACCAAGACCAGTTCTCGTACGTCTCCTCATCAACCAAACCATAGCAAAGGGGAAAAGGGTGGTTGTTCGAATCTACACCCATGGCAACAAGCAATTTACCCCTACATCTCCCCTTCAAGAAAGTACCGTCTATTGAAATTACAGGACGTGCATGTTGCCACCCGTCCATCATTGCCTTCAAACACCAAAAGATTCGCTTGCAAACGGATGTGTCCCGTTCCTGAGCATGTGGCACGACATAAATCTCAGCAATGGTTCCAGCATTTGTCTTCTTGATGACTACAAGAAATATGGGAAGAGCTTGATATGTTGTAGCCCAACTTCCATAGACTTCCTCAATGGCTATTTGTTTGCCTCGCCACGCTTTCTTGTACCCCACTATATGGTTGTGCTCATTATTGATAAGAGGGATAATGGTTTTAATGGGGATTTTTGGTGTATCTATCACCTGTTTCACATGTCATTGAGCAGTGTCAAAATATTTTCACAAAATATTTTAACAAAATTTGTAGGGAAGTTAAATAGTTATGTATGTTAAATTACTTACAAGTGGTTTGACAAGCTGCGAAATCATCCTTGCAGATAGCTTCTTGTGATCTTGCAACGGCTGATCAACCAAGCATCTGTGTTCCTCTCTATTGACATTTATCCTCCAGTAACCAGAACTATGCATGAAAGCAGCTCGCATCCTCCAGTTACAGCCCTCAGCCCGGCACTGAACAATGAGTTGTTCTTTGTTACTCTTTGTCGTTTTATATGTACGATATGTGGCAATATGAGCACGCTTGACTTCCAACAACAGGGTTGCTTTATCACAGTAACACTTTCCTTCACTCAGTTCCCCCTGATCAAGGTCTTCATCAAAATACATATCGTTAGGGCTATCTATTATTGGGGGAATATATATCTATGTGCGAAACCATGGAGCCCTTGGAACATGATGCTCTTCCCCAGCTGTTGGAAACATGCTAGAAATTTCTACATTCCTCTGTACATGCCCCCCTTCATCGCTTCCTGATGAATCTTCTTCCCCATCATCATCATGAAGGTGAAAATCATCCTCACTGGATGAATTATCTATAGCTTCATCTGCGATGAGGGCTAACCGCTTACCCGAACCTCTTCCTACCATCTCTACATTATCCCCACCTTCTTGCTCATTTTCATAACTACTCCCCCCTTCATACCCTCCACCATATTGACTACCCCCCTCCATACCCTCCACCATATTGACTACCCCCTCCATACCCTCCACCATATTGACTACTCTCCCCTCCGTACCCTCCACCATATTGACCACTTTCCCTTCCATACCCTCCGCCGTATTGACTACTTTCGCCTCCATACCCTCCACCATATTGACTACTTTCCCTTCCATACCTTCCACCATGTTGACTACTACTTCCTACGTACCCTCCACCTTTTTCCATTTTTTCTTCTCTGTACCCTCCACCTTCAAAATGTAGATCTGACCATCCTGCGTTGACATTACTCCCGAATGTTAATTGTGTCGGTTGTGATCCTAAATTCGGTTGGAAAGAGTACGGGTCATCAACAGCAACTTCCTCTGTTTCGATGAACAAAGAAACATCTCCTTGGACGTTCAGCAACATGGCAGGGACATTTAACATACGGGTAACATTATCATCACTTAATATTTCCATTTGATAAAAACCTCCAACTAAGTTGTATTGACCAAGGTAAGGATACTTCAAACTCAATTTCAGATTCCATTGATAAGAACTAATATTCATTAAATTGTATACAAGACGTTTAAGCTCATCAAAAAAGGTACCAAACCGAATAAACATCATTTTCTTGGGATCGATAGAGTAGTTGATATTACTACCCTCTCGAATTACTACTCCACCCCAAAAAAATTTGACATTCACGTGGCCTTCCATTTCCCTTAGTTGAAGAAAATATTTAACAAATGAGCAACATAATTACATACATATATATACATATATACACATAATTAAAAGGAGGACATACCTTTTCGTATTGGTTGAAAAGAACTATGTGCTGAACATATTTGGTGCATCAAGACATGTATAAATAGTGGAACGACTATTATTGTGATTCATTGATTGTGTCAATAATTTCTGCATAAAGATATCTGATCCCATCCATTTCAGATTTCAGATAAGATAATTCTGTAAGGGAAATCTACTTTTTGCCAGATTTTGTGGATAGTAAGCAGAAGATAACGTTACCCAAATTTTCAACACGAAGTAGATAAAATATTATATAACATTTTTAATATAGTAATAATATGAATACAAAATAATATTCAGTTCAGACTGATCAGTACTATTTCACATATTTGCAGACTTGTTATTTTTAGTTTCCCATGTTTTCATTAAATATTCAGTTCAGACTTATTTTTATTAGTTCTCGTCATTTTCAAACTTGCTATTTTTCTTACCCCACAATCTAGTCATTTTATTCCACGGTATTACATTTCAAGGTGTTTCCTAAGTAATATTCAAAACGTACATACTTACTTAAAGAAATTAAAACTGTCACATTATCCAATTAACGTATAACGGATGAAATAAAATAAATAAACTAATACATCAACGAAAACATAATAAGTGAAATTGAAACAAAATCACAACATGACCACCATCAATGCAATTACTTTAATTGATTTCATCTTCAAAAATTGATAACTCATATCAAATAGTTATACTTTCCTCTATATTTCATTAATATGATTTGACATCCACATAGCCCTTTTCAGTGTTCCTCCTGCTCAATTATTTAATTTGCTTGCATGTGCTTTCTACTATGTACTCACGGGAAAGGGTCTATAAATTATTATCATATTTCATATGGGTGGCAGTAATGACACGTACATCAACAACACTAACAGCCTGTACATCTTCATTTCTTTTATGTTCCACAACTGTTAGCCTTATTAACTTTTCTTTATCACCCAACTACTTACACTATATAAATTATACACCCTCACACATATTACATCCAAGCAGTACTACGATGTCATCGTCCATAAATAAGAAGTGGTTGCTAAGTGAAAGAGATGACTATTACCGTAGTCTTAGGGTAAGCAATCCAGTGGAGTACTTTGCTGGTGTACGCCGAGAATGAGCATTTTGACGTGAAGAATCTGAAAGCCTTACACATGATCTTATTACGATGAGTGTAAGGGTTCCGCTTCGTCGTTCTCTATCCATATATCCTCGGCCTCATGAAAATCTTCCTTGGTCTGAATTTAGGCAAAAAGTGGTTAAAGCCGTGACCCTTATTCGACGGGAAAATAACAGAATGTTGTTGCGTAGGAGTCGTTACTATATGTTCGAACTAGCACAAGATTCAATTCGTGCTTCTGGTAGAGAGCTTACGGAAGCAGAACAACACAGACTATTACAGAATGAGGATTACATTTCCGATGATTACATGTCCGATGAACAAACTTGACAAGAATTATTGTGTTCTGATTTGAGTGGCCTTTTTTCCCTTTTCGGATTTATGCATTC
Organism: Apium graveolens; assembly: GCF_009905375.1. NCBI lineage: Eukaryota > Viridiplantae > Streptophyta > Magnoliopsida > Apiales > Apiaceae > Apium > Apium graveolens. Next base: position 106,924,057 of record NC_133651.1, on the reverse strand, counting down.
TAACTCTATATTAGTCGTATCTCTGTTTGTTCTAATATCATTATAATTAATAGTTGGGTGCTCATTTCAATTTATTTTGGAATTACTGTTTCGTGTTAGTAAACATTTCATAAGCACATGCAACCATTTCCAAAAAATTTAGATAAACAGTGAAAAAGTTAAAGTTGAATGACATTTCAAACAGTACATGACAAGTCAAATCCTATACATGACATAAAGAGGAAAAGATAAGGCTTTGTATGTGAAGTCAGTGCATATACAGAGTTTCCCTGTCACTTTCCACCAAATAATGATTCCATATTTTTGAAAATAATGCAGGTGAGAGCAACAATGACAAGTCACAATCAAGTTTTGAATATGAACTATATTTGTATAGTATGTTTAGCACGTGAACTGTCCCTCAAATTACCTCATTTCTTCTTTACCAAATCACTTATAAATAGAGAGTTACAACCTCATGAAGTCACACTCATCAAAGTAATTATGTCTTCACTCCCAAATTTGGATTATTGTTTTTGTCAAAAATTAGCTGTTGAAGTACACTACTGGAGGGGTATTGACGCAGGAAGGCGATTTATCAAATGTCCCGACAGTGCTTGCCTTTACGAACGTTGGATCGAAGAGCCGCTTGAACCCCGTGCAGCATTTTTCATTGAAATTCTTAGGGAAGAAATTACCACAGGGAATGTAGCCCATTCTGCAGAAATCCGCGAGTTGCAACGTGAACTTGAGGAGTCAACGAGGGAATTGCAGAGAATGAAGGCATTCATCGAGTCCCACACCTGGAACATCAATGAGGATGATTATGACTCCGATGATGATGACTCTGATGATGCACATGACTAATCTGGTTCATATATTGTTGCCTCTTAATATTTATATTGTTGCATCGTACTTATTTTTATTTATATATCGTCTTATTATTCTGTATCGTCTTATTATTCATATATCCTTATTATTCATATGTCATAGAATTTGTGTTTCAAGTCAAGTATTCATTATTAGCAAATTAGTTCATATCAAATATAAGGCCTCGTCAACAAAAATTATTCCCCATGGTACACTATTGCATAAACCTAAAACATTACAAATAAAAATTTAAAATTACAGTACAAATAAGTTTACATCACTAGTCAATAGAAAAAAAATTAAATCAAAATAATTTTCTAGGATTTATTTATGAGATTTGCTAAACATGCCCCCAATTACAAATTGCACACTCGAGTACCTTGATACCCTTTTCAATGCCAAAAAAATCATATATAAACTATGTTTTTTAAAAAACAAAAAATACGTACTAAAAAAAGGTTTGCATGACTATCCAACAAAAAAAAAACCAAAATAATTTATTTTCAATTTAATATTAAAACGCAAAAGTAGGTCTCCAACATTAATTTCACCCTTAACACCAAATCCAATTCAGTCCGGGGAGGAAATAAAAAAAACAAAAAAAAAATTAATTTACCCCAGAACGCCACTTCTTCTGGGGCTCAGGGGTTGAACCCCGGAGGAAGTGGCGTTCTATGCCACTTTTGGAATAATCTGAATAGCTGTGCTAAAAAAATGAACTTTGTGTTCAAATATCCCAAAAATGTCCGGGAGCCGTCTATCTAGCTCTCTCATATTTGGCATCTCTCGGTTTTCTATACGTTTACTATTTTCATGTATTTTGAGATTTTGATAAAGTATAATTTTATAATATTTTTTTAAAAAAATAAAATAATATTGTGGAATTATACTACAAAAAAATAATGAAAAGCATGCCAAAAAATAATGTATAAAATTTAATGGGACACATTGAGGACTTTTTTTTTGTTTTTCCTTTCTTATACTCCCTTGTCCTTTTCGATTGTTTACATTTTTTAGAGAGTTTCCGACACGTATTTTAAGGTGCATATAAAGTATAGTTCTGTAACTTTTTTTTACAATTTTGTTTTTCAAAATAAAAATTAAAATATTCAACTTTATTTAGAAAAAGAAAATTATAAAATACCTTAAAATGAGGGTCGAACACTCTCTAAAATGTAAACAATGGGAGAGGAAGTAGTAATTAAGCACCATATACCCCGGGCTAGCCCTGAAGGTATTCCCCCCACAGTTCAGCTTATGCATTTGCTGTTCTTTTTATATCAATGAAATTTGCTATTCCCCTCTAAAACATCTATTGATGATCTGGTCTTTCAAAACTGCATGCCAATCATCACTGCAGTGCAGTACCAGTATACAAACACGACTCGGTTTATAAACAATTAGGTTCATTACAAGTTGGACTCGTCTGGTTATAAAATTCAGGAGTTGACATAGATGACTTCCATCTCTTAGCCATGCATGTACAGTTGGGCTCTGTTACTAAGGTCTGTTTCTAAATATTCATGTTCAGACTCGGCTAATTAACCTTTTATAAGACACGTTTAAATGGAAGTGTCTCATCTAGTAAATGTAAGGTCATTCCAATCTTATCATCCTTGTATCGTCTCTCAAGCCCTTCTCTTAAGCTGGATACATATGTATGTTTAGTTGTTTTGGTTTGGTTTATACTTTTTCATGAAAGTAATAGATCGATGGAATATATTATCTCCAACAATTCAATGGTAACATGCAAGTGAATATATACTACCTTGCTTTCTTGAATATGTAGATTTTGAAAGTGCACATTTAGATAGATCAACTTTACCGTTTATGCATATACCTTTACAATCTAAACTCCATGCAAGCTTAAGATGAATGGCCACGCTATGCAACTATGCAAGTGTGTTATGATACCCTGCTTTTCTTGTACCTCATGAAACGAATCCAAAACCACATGCAAAAGAATAACACAAAAGCAAAGAAACTTAAGTAGAATAAAGTGAAAACTTTGAAAACAAAGGAAACCTTTTCCAACTTTACCCACAGCTCATTATTCTCTAATCACAACTAGTTTATTACTCTCCCTCCATAGCTTCCTTTATGCATGTTTCCTGTACATATACAGGACATGCAAGAGTTTCCTATTATATCATCTTCATTCTTTCCATTTTCATCAGTTGTACTAGGCTTTCTGCTCACAATTTTGAGGTTCTTATTATAAATTTATAAAAAATGGCTTTGGTTATGGCTAATTCTAAGAATATTGGGCCATTCATATGCCTGTTGATCATTGTTGTAGACGTGATAGCGGGCATGCTTGGGATTGAAGCAGAGATATCTCAGAACAAAGTGAAGCAGTTGAGGGTATGGATATTTGAGTGTAGAGATCCAAGCTATCAAGCATTTAAGCTAGGATTTGCTGCAGCATTATTGTTAGCCTTTGCTCATGTTCTTGCTAACATGCTTGGGGGATGCATCTGCATGTGGTCCACCGAAGAGTTGGATAAATCATCTTCTAACAAACAATTGGCTGTTTCTTCTCTAGTGTTGTCATGGTGTATCATCTATCTTTTTCTTCTTTTTTTGCTGCACACAAAAACACACTCATCATGACCTGCCTCCAAATCCTAATGCACCAAATGTGGCCGCTCTAGGCCCAAAAAAAATTCCTACTAGATTTAGGGGCCAATATATAAGATAGCTTCTTTTCATTTTAAAAATTAAGGTATTTTCTAAATTAAAGTATAGGATGGGGTACTCAGCTCATGGTCAAAAGAGCTTAACTATATTTGTTTTAGTTAAGCTAATCGGTGTACCCGTTGTGGTCTTGAATCAGCAGGACCAAGCCTTGCACTCATAATAATAGTCCAATTTTATTGTCCTTGAAAGATATAGTAGCAACAAATTTAGAAACTTACAAATTTCTGAACTTAGCTTAGTGTTTACATTTAGCTTCCTCAACTCTCACTTGTCCTAAACATTGTCACTTAGCTTAGTGTTTGGACTCTGCAAATGAGGCACATTGTATTACCAAGAGAAGAGGGTTACACTATAAGAGATTATGTATGATGTCCTGCTGTTATTACTTATTTACACCTCAAAATTGCTTCCATGTAGCATGACAATTTTTAATAATCGGTTTGAATTTATGTTACAGATGAGCTCTAACTACAACTTGCTAATGTTGATGCGCAATCTTGTTATGTATTGCAAAAAGATTAAGCAGCCTTATTACATTGTTTAGCAATGCTTATGCATATATATCTGTATAATGTTTTTAACACAAGAATATTGAAACAGGATTATTTTGGTTATTGCATTCTCAATGTTGATAGCGGGAGCCTTATCAAACTCTCACTCAAGGGCAAATTGTGGAGTGTCTCATCATCGTTTTCTATCAATAGGAGGGGTTTTGTGTTTCCTACATGGACTATTTGCCGTCGCATATTATATATCCGCAACAGCTACCCTTGCAGAAGAGAATAAATTACACCAAGCAGCACCTGTAACAGCATGACCATTTGAGAAGAGACACTCAAAAAATCTTTATAATTTGTAAATCATTTACTGTTTCTAAAATATATTTCCTTTCCTTCTACCATATTTGATTTATTGTTATTGTAACCCTGTTTTCAGCTGTTTATTTTCTTTACCAGGTTATTTTTACATGTTAATAGAACCCACAGAGTCTTATCTTCCAAATGATAATAAGTTGGAGGTTCCTATATTGTGTAGTTGGGTATATATTATGAGTTTTAACATGAGAAGTGCAGCTAGTACTTGGACTTTTCCTCTATATTAAAAAAGAAGAAAAACTATCTGATGCAGGAATAACTTAAACATTTGCTTAATTCTTTTGTTGTATGCTCTCTTTTATAGTATATTTTCTTAGTCCCCTGTTTCCAGCAATTACCTATACTTTTTTTCCACTTAACAAGTACTACATTCTTAGTTTCTCGGTTTTTGTTACAAATGAATGAGTTATATGGCTCTGCACTGGTTTTGTATCATATCTTTCAATAACTTATCAAAATTCCTTCAATGGTTTGTTTTATCCTCAGCTATTGAGTGAGAAAAACCAGAAGTTAATGTTAGTTGTTGCATGAATTGTAATATAAATTCAAATTCACAAGGGGGGGGGGGGGGATTAAAAGTTAAAAACGTAATTTACACCGGAGAGGTTAGATGCAAGCAAGATATATAGGACGGGGATACCAACTTATGCCGTCTATCTTGAGAATCTGGGATGCTCTTCGGTGGAATCAGCGTACAGTCATTGGTTTCTCATATAGACTGGGATGAAAAGTTTGATCTTGCTACGGCATACTCTGGTTGCTTACATTTTTTGGTTAAGGTGGTGGAGGTGTATGTGCGTGCACCTATCAGATGAAACAATCATTGACATACCGTGCTTGATAAAACCTCAAGTTCACTGATTATGAGGCACATCCTGTCTAAATTTTAGACGTGGGCTACTTTATTATTTGTGCATCTGCAACAATGGCATTGCTTTTCTAACACGTGATAAACCAGACATGTTACCTTCCGTACAGGTCAGAATAGCATCATGAAATCAAATTTGCAACTTCTTCTGTCATGCATAGGCTAGCCTCTCTTGTAGTTTATGTTGTGGCATATTTATGTCTGACATTACCCCAAACCTCTTTGTATAACACTATCTTCCTCGCTCCCTTTACGGGATGTATAACACTATCTTCCTCTTTGGCATCAAGTTGCTTGCCGCAAGTTTTCGTGAACATCCCTACTAACTGTGCCGATTATAATGTAGACATCAAATTGCTTCCACATTTACATCTATGTCTTTGACAAAATGCATGGGAAAAGATAATCTAACAACTAACTGAACATTCACTCAATATAACAAGAGGAGTACCTGTGACAATGGGAGGGTCTTATTGTTTTCACAGTTTAATAACATGTCAATGATCTTTGGAACGATTCTTTTTAGAACCACAATAAAAAAATGCATCAGTTAATTGTAAGATGAAGCTTGTATCATGATACAGGAACGTTTTCTAACCAAGCTTAGCAAGAACATCATTAAGTGCAGTTACAGTTTCAGCATAGGTTTTCTCTGCCTTAGGAGTGCTCTTTGTTTTGGCCGCATAGTCCAACTGGAAAAAGGACAAAAAGAAAACAATGAGAACAATAGTAAAGAACAAAGCATATGCTTATTTTGTGCTGAATGAAAAGACTTCGGTAATGACGCATTATCAACTCACGTCGTTAATAACTTGGAAGAGTTTTCGTGTGAGTTCTTTGAGTAATTTCTTTTCGTGTTTTGGCTTTGCAGAAATGGCAGTGTTTAGATCATAGCGCAAATATTCTGCCTTGGAACGAAGATCATTTTGAACATAAGGCCAGGCCTTCTTGTCGATGAGCTCCTTCACATTTTCAATATCCTTGGCTGAATCCTTGGCCCTTGCAGCTGCAATTTTACGGATTTATCAACACTTATCATTTAAGCTTAAGCTTTTAATTTAATATCGTTACAATGGTCAAATATATTAAATTATTGCGCATCAATAAGTAATGACATTTCATCTTGATCGAATTATCATAAAAGAAGATAAATCTTACGCAATCCGCCTGATGGCGGCGCAGGAGGCCCGATTTTAATGGAATTTGCAGCTGCTAGCACATGATCTTTAGCAAAAAAACAGCACTTAAACCAGCAGCAACAACACCGAGGACAGCGCGACGACTAGTCTCAGTCTCAAATGACAACTGCTGGGCTCTAACATTCAACACTGATCGTGCCACTGTCACACGGTTGCAGCTACCTGTACTTAAGCGAGTCGAGCCACTGTGCTGCAGACTCCCTTCCATGACAGCTTTAGAAGAACCAAGTAAACTAGCCATTGATGTCATTGCTCCACATCTGTACACTTCACCATAAAAAATAAATTTAGCTTAGCAAAGTGATGGATCGGGAATATGTGGAATATATTGACTTCCGGGCTTTAACCCAAACTTCTAAATTTCATTTTTGTGATGTACAAGTCAATACGGGCATGTTTGACGGTTACTTAAAAACTAACTTATTCACTTATAACCCGCAAGTGTTATAAGTTGAATGTTATTTATTTTGATATTTTGACTTTTTAATTAATTTTAATTTTAAAATATATATATTAAAATATTTTTCTAATTTTAAATCCACAAACTAAGTTAATTGTATTTAAACATTATTTATTATAAATTATTTAAATAAAAAAAATCTCTCTTTTAAGTAAAATTATTCAAATACTTATATAACTTATAGATATTTATCTACTTAACACTTATAAATCATTTATTCATTTTAAGTCGTAAATTACTTATTTTAAAATTTTCAAAACGCAGTCTTTTAACCAGCACCTTATCTGTCTATTGGCTATTGCTTTGGGTGATAAAATTAGAATTGAATATTTCTTTTTTATTTGGATTTATGAAATATATTTCAACAATTTCCTGAAAAAAAAGAATTTAAGAGAGGAAAATTTATCTGAGAATGGTTCTGAATTTCTGAAAAATAACTTGAAAAGGAGAAATTATTTTTAGGGGGAATTTTTTTAAAAAATATCCGGAAATTGTTTTTTGAAAAAATATTAAAATCAAATTATTTGTGTAATCACGTTTTAAACTTTTTGTATCCTAGATGATTAACCGTGCTAAGCAAAGCAAGGGCCAAAGAAATTTGTTTTAACTTAATTAATTATTATTAATAATGTATTATATTTTATATATTACACCATAATGAAATTTTTACATCGACAATATTTTATAATTTAAAAAATTGAAATAAAGATGGTCAAGTAAATACTATAAAGTTATAAAATTAACGTCGGTATAGAATAGCAAAAACACTAGGATTTCAAGCATTATATTATTACTACATTTACAACCGGTGCGATGCACGAGTATTTATTAATATTTTTATATTATTTAAAATTATAATAAAAAAATTTGAATCATTATCTTACTAGTATATATTTATAAATAATAATATAAATATTTGTTATTGCCGGATTCAAACCTGAATCTGGGGTTTTGATAGTATATAAATAATAATATAAATATTTATTATTGGTGGGATTCGAATCTCGGAGTTTTAGTATTGTTTAATTAATAATATAAATATTTGTCGTTGGCGGGTTCGAACTTGGGAGCTTGACTAGTGTATATATTTTTAGTATTTGAATTGAACGGTAATGATCATTTAATTAAAAAAATTCGACGGTCATAAATGGGGATAACCAAACCAACCAAAAAAATACATAACAAATTATATCGCATTCTAGCTATTATAATATACTAGCTTAAAATCCGTGCGATGCACGGATCGCATAGATATTTTTCAATATTGTATAATTTTTTAAAAAAATTTTGAATTCAATTCTTAATTTTGTTAATTTAAAATTTTAAATGATATTACTTCATAATAATTATATTAGTAGACGTATATGTTCATAAATGTTTAGAACATTTAAACTTATTTAATAGTTATAATGTTTAGAACATTATAACGATATTATTTTTTATTGAGGGTAAAGATATAATGTCTACCTTATGTTCGGACCTTAAAAAATATTATTTTAGCATGATGATTACTTAATTGATTAACTATAATTCTATAAAAGATATTTAAAGAAGATAATATTTTTTTTAGCTTAGGTAACCCGCAGTCGCTACCCTTCGGGTGCGTATTAGGTAAATCCTACGAGTTCATGCAATTGCCTACAAACCACGTGAAACAAGGTAAACCGCATTTAAGTGACATTCTCTGACTCAGGAGGCATAATCATAAATTTTCCTCCCGTCGGATTCGAACATGTGACCAACAGGATAGTTTTCCTCTCTTTAACCAACTGAGCAAAAAAATAATATTACTGATTGAACGATATAGTTTTATTGATAATTCTACGTATATTTTTAAAATAATATATTTATGTTTTAATTAAAATTTGATTTTTTAGTTCGCATCAACAGGATACGAATTATACTTAATTTAATATTAATTTGATTCATCTCAGATCAGTGGTTTACATCATTTTATTTTAGCCCGATACCCAATACACCGACCAAATTTAACTAATTATTTTTAGTTTAATTTTATTTTTTTAAAGTCTGGATCAATAAGATAATTTTGTTTTAGACTGAATAATTAGTATATATGGTTTTATTTTTGTTGGTCAAATTGTATTTTTATTTTAGTTTTGTGTTAGTCTGAATTTAATTATATAATGTACTTTTTATCCTAGATAAATAAATATATTATTTTATTTATCCAAGTTCATTAGTATAATTTTTTTAGGATATTGGATAGTATTATTATTTTATCTTATCCCGATTTACATGATATATCAACTAAATATTAATAATTATATTTAGTTTACTTAAATTTAATTTAGCCCGCATTAACAAATTAGAATTAGATTGAAGTCGATATGAATTAAAATATAAATTGATAGAAGAAGTTGAATTTAATATAAATTATAATGATATAGAGTTTGATACAAAATGTAATTGAAATTGGTGAAGCTATTTAGGGAGTTGACTTTAATAATAATTAGAATTAAAATTGATCGACCCAATAATTAGAATTAGAATAATTAAGTAAGGGTAATTAAGTAATTTCAGCAAGTACCGACCGACCGACTACCAAACTTTTAATGTTTCGTCTATTATAATATAATATAATATAGATAGTATAGAAAAATTACGCTCATTATAGAATTGCAATAACCCTAGGATTTCAAGCGTTATATTATTATTAACTTTACAACCCGTGCGATGTACGGGTATTTATTAATATCTTTATATTATTTAAAATTATAATAAATTTTATTTTGGATCGTTACCTTCTTAGTATATTTATAAATAATAATATAAATATTTGTTATTGCCGTGATTCGAACCTGAATCTTGGGTAGTGTATAAATAATAATATAAATATTTATTGTTTGTGGGATTCGAACCTGGGAGTTTTAGTATTGTATAAACAATAATATAAATATGCCGTTTGCCGGATTCGAACTTGGGAGTTTGACTAGTGTATATTTTTTAGTATTTGAATTGAAGGATCCTGATCACTAGATTAAAAAAATCTGACGGTCATAAATGAAAATAACCAAATCAACCGAAAAAATACATACCAAATTATACCACATTTCAGTTATTATAATATAATAGAATAAAATAATCAAAAAATAGAGAATCGTGCGGAAGACATGAGTTTAGAGGTGAAATAAAATTGGGACAAAACAAAATAGCTATCGGGATTTCATGGAAAAGATTTAGCTCAATCCGGGTCATTTTAAGATACCGAACAAAATATAAGAATATACATTAATGATTATGATATTAAGTCTATGATGTGGAAGATAATTACAAGTTTTCTACGTTTAAAAGTAATTTTGGAATATTTGTCTATATTTTATGTTTCATTTCTTTATGTCAAGATTTTCTGAATATTAGTTAGTCTTGTACTCAACCGGTAGCTGAAATAATATATTTGAAACTAATTTGATAAATTTTTATAAATTTTATTAATAAGTCAAACCACTTTTTAATTATATTGTTGTTAGGCCACACAACACTATAGAAGGGGGTTGAATACAGTGTAGAATACAATCAAATCAATTTAAAGCATAAGTAACAGAAAACAGATGTATTCGATATAACAAACTCTGTTACAATGGAACTGTTCTCTCTCAGTGATGAACAAATATCACAAGAGCTGCTAGGTTACAATTATATGATCTTCTCGATGATCGTAACTCTTATAGAGTAAACCTATATATGTGTTTATATAGACACACAGTTACAAGATAACTTCTAGTTGATATGGAATATAATTCCGTCTCCTAAAATATATCAATCAGATATCTTATAATTCTTCTAGTCCTCGAACTCTTTCCTTGCATATCTTCTTCTTGTATTAGTCTTTATCTTCTTTCCTATAAATCAGCTTCCTTCCTTAACTGTAAGTCCTCCAGTACTTAAGTTCTGATATCCATCTTCTGATATTATCTTCTGATAATCTAAGTTCTGATATCCTTAAGTTATGACTTCCAATAAGTCCTGATTCCAGTAAGTACTGATATTTCCTATTAGTTAAGATCTGAGAACTAAACATGAAACATATTAGACATGACATCTCAAATATATTCATCAATCTCCCCCAACTTGTAAATTATGCAAGAATGTACAAGTTAATAGATTTGATGATGTCAAAAACATTTAAGTTCAAATACAATAAGAGTTTGACTAAACAAATAATTACAACTTACAAAACATCCAGCTTTACCAGCATCACTGAATCAATCTGAATCCATAATGATTCTTAACAAAATCTCTTATCAGATTATCTTCAGCTTTCTTCAGAACTTCAGCTAACTGTGCTTTGATCTGCATCAGTTCTTCTTCTTTACTATCACCAATTTGATAAATGGCTGTTCTGAGATCTTGAATGGATGTTCTTTCAAGTCCATCACCAAGTCTGATAACCTTAGGATGTGAAGAGTTTTCATTATAACATAAGCATCTTCCTTTCACAATAAGTTCCACCTTAGCAGAATTCTTCAGCATAGGAATTTATCTTCCATCACCTTCAGTAATCATTGGACTGAATTGAGAAGTCTTTGTACCAGAGATTCTGAATAGATCTCTTATAGCCTTCAAAATATATTCTGAACATCTTCTTGTAACATCAGATTTTACTTCCAGAAGATAATGAATATGTTGAAACTCTCTGATAGACTTCTTTAATACATCAGAATCAGCTAATCTATAAGTCCTTCCATCATTGAGAAATAAGATCAATTTCTCTTTTAGATACTCCTTATCATGATCATCTATCACAACTTGAGCAGACAACACCTTGTCAAGGTGTCTTTGTTTGATTTGTTCATATGGCTTGTCTGTCAATATGAAAGGATATTTTAGAGTAACCTCTACTCCTATTTGAATCTTCTCTTCGTCAGAACCTAATCCATCTGTATATCTAGGTTGCTTGGATCTCAACCCAAATATAGCAAGTTGACTCATCATGAGATTGGATTTTGGTTCAACTGGAGTAGCTTTCTTCCATAACAGCTTCTTCTTATCAGCAATTGTCAATTTGTCCAAATCAACTTGATCAGAATTTGTTGTTTCTTCTGTAGCTTGCTGTCCTTTATTCTGAACAATAACTTGAGCAATGTCAGAGGTTGTTTTAGAATCTTCACTTATCTTTCTTCTTTTCAGAATTTGAATAGTTTCATCTTCTATCAAATCATCATCATGCAATGTAGTTTGATAGACTAGAACGGAAATTTTTTTTTCTTTAAAGGTTCACCAACCTTTTCTTTTCCTTTTGATTTAGAATCAATCTCAATCTGTGATCTTGTTTTGGCCTTTAGATGCCTCAGTGATTGGTTTCTCCTTAATCACAATGCCTTTCTCCTTAGGTCTTGAAGGTTTCTTTGCATCAGAAGCTTTAGACTTATGATTTGTCTTCTCAGCAGCAAATCTAGCTTCTTCCTTCTTGAGAGTTTTCAAATCCATTCCAAGATTGTGTTTCAGAAATAATCTTCTTGCTATCTCCTCATCAAGTGTCTGGATTTTAGGATCTTTGTAATAAACAGTAGTTTGCTTCCCCTTTAACTTCAGAGTTTGCAAAAATCTCTGAGAGTCTTCAGATCCCGACTGAATCAGAATATCAGAACTTGACATCAGACTTTGCTTATCACCACTTGACTTCAGTCTTTGAGCATTCACAGCATCAGAACTTGACTTGTTCTGAATAGAATATTTTCCTTGAACTTTTCTTTGACCTCTTCTCTTTTCAAAGTTTCCCTGGTCATCACTTTCATAATCCTTTTTCTTCAGTTCTTGAGTAGGTGAGCATTTGGACTTAACTACCTTCTCCTACTTTTTGGCATCATCAGGAAGTAAGAGAGAAAGAAGAAGTTCAACTGAAGATTGGATTTCATCCAATTGAGCTTTCTGAGAAGCTTGATTAGCCAGAACCTCAGCAATTTGGGACTGTTGCTTCTCTTGAGTTTTCTCAATTGCTGCAACTTTCTCAGAAATAGGTCTGATATACCTGTTCTTGTCAAGCTTGAGCACTTGATCTAGCTTATCAGCTTGTTCTCTGAGTGTATCAACCTTTTCATGAGTAGCAGTATGTAGACCTTGAAGATGTTTTGTAGACAGAGCTGTGATCTTGAGTTGTGTCTTGAAATCAGCATTTGTAAGCAACTCATCAGCTTTTGCAATATGCTTTGTCAGAATTTTAGAACATGGAATAAAATCTAATTGATTCCACTTCTTGGTACACTCAACACCTCTGTGAGTATCCTCCCAAGGAATATGTGCTTCCTTTTTAACAAATTTCTTCACCAATTCTTCCTTGCCCAAAATAGGTACTGGAGTCTCAGCAAGAACACTGTCATCAGAATTTGAGGAAGACTCATTGTGTTCTGATAGCTCAACAGTGTGTGAAGCAACTGGAGATTCAGGAATAACATCATCTAAATTCTAATCAGCAGAATTTATCTCCAGAGCTGGTGTCTTTGATGTAGATGGAGCTTCCAGATAAAGAATTTCAGGTATATTCAAATTATGAATATCTATTTCAGAATTATCAGTTTATTCTTTAGCATCATCTGTAGCTTTAATTGGAGAGACAGGAGGAGTAACAACTGTATTGGAAACAGTTTCTTTGGCCTGAGCTAGAAGTGCTTCAATGATAATCGGTTCCTGTGAGATCAGAGATTCCTGATCCCTTTCCTCAGCTTCTTCAGTATCTTCTGATATAACCTTAGCAAAATACCTCCTTGCCTTCATTTTGTTCAATCTCCTTGCCAATAAAGGAGTTGCTTCAGCAGCATCAGAATGTACAGATTTTCTTTTCAAAGCATCAGAAATTTGAGTTGCTTTTACTTTCTGAGAAGTAACATTCTCAGCTTCATTTATCACAGGTTCAGATGCATGAACCCGTGCTTCAATTGTTTCCTCTTCACTCTCAGACTCATCTCTGAGAATCATCTTCCTTCTCTTTTGTGGAGGTTGAGGAACATACTTTGTCCTCTTAAAAGCTTTTGAAGATGAGGGTCTGGTTGTTTGTGCTGATGGTTGAGAAGTCTGGGGTGTTTGTGTAGAGGTGGTAGGTGCTGATGGTTGAGGTTCCGATGGTTGGACATCAGGATATAGTGTAGTGTATTTAACTGGATCATAGATTATTAAGGCTTGTTTGACAGATAAAGGAATTCGGAGGGGTCTTAACACAGCCTTCTTATTATCAGTAGATAATAAGTCATTAAAAGCTCTTTTAGCTAGTATGAATGATGGAAATAATTCACTAGTTGATTGAGGCTTATCATCACAACAAAAACTCTAAATAAGCTGACAGAATCTAGCAAAATAAACAGTATTTTTGTCTTCTGTCATCCTATCCCCAATGAAACCTAAAACAACACTTGCATAATCAAAATCGGTTTGATTAATGAGAGCATACCCGATTTGTTGACTAAATATGGGGATTGCATCGAAGTTAGAACATTTGTTTGCAAAAGCCTTGGTAATGCAGTCAAAGAAGAAACTCCATTCCCTCCTTTTGTAAGGTCTCTTCAATTGACCCAGCTTTGCCAATGTCTTTTCATACCCCAGACTGGCCATCATATTTTGAAGAACTGGCTCCTGAACAGTAGAGTAAACGCAGTTCTCAGGCAGCTGCAGTGCTTGTTGAACCGTGGCCAACGTCACTACATGCTCATCCTCCCCTGATGAAAAGATAAAACTTGGGGACCCTTGAGCACCACCATCATCATATACTCCACTTCTCCAGAACTCCAGCACTTGAGTACCAGAGACTGCATCAGGTTGGGTCAAAGCGTACCCAATATCAGAACTAGTAAGAAAGTCCTGAATAAAGTGAAGTTTCGATGGAGCTTCAGCCTTGCTAAGAATAGCGGAGTAGTTATTAGGAACAAACTTAGCCCCATTGTAAATTATGTCTTTTGGTGCCATCTCTGTAAGAAATTAAGTGAGTAAGAGAAGTTTGCAAAGTGTTTGTTAAAAGTCCTGAGAGCAAAAAAAAACTTCCGAAAATGAGAGAGAGAGAGAGAGAGAGAGAAAGTAAAAGAGATTTAGAATAGAAAAGTAAGTAAAAGATTAGAAAATCTTTTATCTCTCATATATATACTCTCTCCACTCAACAATTGTATTTTTGAAGCATGGTATACATTTTACACCTGGCACTATGTGAACAGTCAATAAACTGTTAAAGCAGGAGTTAATGGGCACGTAAAATATGCAATAATTACCGTGCACATGCAGTTTTTCAGGACATACACGTTAACCACTAACCCATAATGATTATGACTGTTTTATTTCACCGAAATTATTCTGATTTAAATATGATTGTTCAGATTTTAGCACAAATAAGTCAAGTAAAGAAAAATGCCACGTAAGCATCAAAGATTCCATCAGGATTTAATATCAGAACTTAACTTATACCATATTTTAACAGTCATTAGAATATGGCTTCTATACTCAACAAGTGAATATCTTTTTCTGTGATTTGTCATACAAATACTGACTTGTTTTCTTCAGAGTTTAGTCATCAGAACTTCCATCAGAACTTGTCCTCAGAATTTATGCAACTGACAATTAACTGTTTATCAAAAACAACTTAATCACCACAATAATTTTCATTATTCATATGGAGTGAAAGTGTGTGCATTCAGCAAGACATTAGATAAAGATTAAAGTCTGATAAACTTCAGTATATCTTAAAAATAAGGCATAACTCAGAAAAATGCTTCAAATCTATCATCAGTCATGATGTCTACTATAGAACAAATTTATGCATGAGTCCACCTCAACTGTTTGTGCTCATTTTATGCATCTTTTGAAATTCCTTTTTACAGTGGCTTCTCAGTGTAAGTGAGTGCTTATCAGAATTTATGCTGTTATCAGAGTATTTCTCCAGTAATCATAGAGTGTGAAAAGTCACCAAGAAATTTTTTGCTTTTCTAATGCATATTACTTAATACCAGCAATGCACTTGGGTCTTCCCTTCCATATTTTTACTCTAGATCTCAAAGGAGTACCTGACTTTTATTCTTTTCTTTTCTTTTCTTTTGATAAGTGAGGCATATCAGCACTTAGTTCATTCTTAAGATTTACTGACATCAGAATTTGACAGATAAGAAACAAGAATCTAGTTTGTGACTTAGTAATAAGATACACAAAGTAAACTTGACTAAGCTCAATATCAGAATCTGCTTGTGTTAATGAGTTTCCACATAAACAACTAATTCAAACATGGGATTTCTAGTATGTTAAAGACTACTAGGTCAGCATCTAGCATAGTTATCCTCATTGGATTGAATAGTCACAGAACATTCAAAACACTTATTAGAGTATATAAATCCACATCAGATAACAATCAGCATTTAATAAAATTCAAATTAAGCACAGATTACATATAGATAATACAATCTGTAAACACTAATCATAAAGTTTGATGCATGAGAATAAAAACTAAGCAGATTTAGAGAAAGAACCTGAAACCATTCCAAGTTCATTTACCAATCTTATAAAAGTAGCTTCATATAGTGGTTTTGTGAAGATATCTGCTAGCTGTTGATCTGTTGGAACAAAATGCAATTCCAGTGTACCTTCATCCACATGTTCCCTTATGAAATGGTACCTTATGCTGATGTGCTTTGTCATTGAGTGTTGAACTGGATTACCTGTCATAGCAATAGCATTTTGATTATCATAGTAAATAGGGATATTAGAAAATTCTAACCCATAATCCAGTAACTGATTCTTCATCCAAAGAATCTGTGCACAATAGCTTCCTGCAACAATATATTCTGCTTCTGCAGTTGATGTGGAAATTGACTTTTGTTTCTTGCTAAACCAAGAAACCAACCTGCCTCCAAAAAATTGGCAGCTTCCACTAGTGCTTTTCCTGTCAATTTTGCATCCTGCAAAATCTGCATCTGAGTAACCAATTAGCGTAAAATCTGATTCCCTAGGATACCACAATCCTAGATCAGCTGCACCCTTAAGGTACTTGAAAATTCTTTTCATACCTATTAAGTGAGGTTCTCTTGGATCAGCCTGAAATCTTGCACAAAGACAGGTAGCATACATGATATCAGGTTTACTAGCAGTTAGATAGAGTAAAAAGCCAATCATACCTCTGTAGTTAGTAATATCTACTGATTTACCAGTATCCTTATCTAACTTGGTTGAAGTGGCCATGGGAGTGGATGTAGTTGAACAATCTTGCATTCCAAATTTCTTCAGTAGATTTATGGTGTAATAGGATTGACAGATAAAAGTGTCTTCTTCAGATTGCTTGACTTGAAGGCCCAGAAAATAGCTGAGTTCTCCCATCATACTCATTTGATATCTTGACTGCATGAGTCTTGCAAAATTCTCACACGGTTTGGAATTAGTATAACCAAATATGATATCATCAACATATATCTGTACCAAAAGTAAGTCATTTCCATGGTTGAGGTAGAATAAAGTCTTGTCAATTATGCCTCTGTGAAATCCACTTTCCAGAAGGAATTGAGCTAAAGTCTCATACCATGTTCTTGGAGCTTGCTTAAAGCCATAAAGTGCTTTGTCAAGCCTGTAGACATGATTGGGAAATTTAGGATCTACAAAGCCTGGAGGTTGTTCAACATATACCTCTTCTTCCAATTCTCCATTGAGAAAAACACTTTTCACATCCATTTGAAAGAGTTTAAACTTCTTGTGAGCAGCATAAGCCAAAAAGATCCTTATGGCTTCTAATCTAGCAACTGGTGCAAATGTTTCATCACAATCAATACCCTCCTGTTGAGAGTAGCCCTTAGCAACCAGTCTTGCTTTATTCCTTGTAATTATGCCATCACTGTCAGTTTTGTTTTTGAACACCCATTTTGTACCTACAACTGATCTGTTCTTTGGACTTGGTACTAGCGTCCAGACTTTATTTCTTTCAAATTCATTTAACTCTTCCTGCATTGCTTGCACCCAATCAGCATCTTAAAGAGCTTCTTCTACTTTCTTTGGTTCAATCTGAGATAGAAAAGAATGATAGAGACATACATACATACATTTGAAGTAGCAGTTCTAGTTCTGACATGTACTTCAAGATCTCCAATAATTAAATCAGGTGTATGTGCTTTAGTCCACTTCCTTGCAGATGGAAGTTTATCTCTAGAACTGGATCCTCCCCCATGATCCATGTTGTCTCCATCAACATTTTCTGATGCTCCCCCTGTAGTTATGCTCTCTGAGACTTCAGAATTTGAATTTGATTTTTCAGGAGTTGAATAATCAGAGCCTCCAGAATTATCAGAATTCGGCTCATCAGAACTAGATGAATCTGAACTAGATGAATCTGAACTTGAAGAGCCAGTAATAGGTTCTGATGCTTCTCGAGATGTGGTAGGATCTTCAGCTTGCTCCCCCTGGACAGGTGCATTTTCCTTTGGAGTTGTTACCACAGTTTTAATGACTTCAGAACTTAATCCATCAGAACTTACAGGATCATAATTTAAATCTTCATTCTCAAATCTCAGCTGATCATGATCATCGAAATCTTCAAGTTCAGTAATCTTCTTATCATTAAAAGAGACATTGATAGATTCCATGATAACTCTTATTCTTAAATTGTAGACTCTGAAGGCTTTTGTGGAAAGTGGATATCCAACAAAAATTCCTTCATCAGCTTTTAGATCAAATTTTGACAGCTGCTCAGGATTAGTCTTAAGAACAAAACACTTGCAACCAAATACATGAAAGTATTTCAGATTTGGCTTCTTCTTCTTCACCATTTCATATGGTTTTTTTCCATGTTTGTTTATGAGTATAGCATTTTATCTAAAACAAGCAGTCTGCATAGCTTCAGCCCAAAAATAGGTTGGTAGCTTTGCTTCAGCAAGCATTGTTCGTGCAGCTTCAATGAGAGTCCTGTTCTTTCTTTCTATAACTCCATTTTGCTGTGGAGTTCCAGGTGCAGAAAACTCCTGTTTGATTCCATGATCTTTGCAGAACTCTTCCATGATTGAATTCTTGAACTCAGTGCCATTATCACTCCTTATTATTTTAACAGAATCTGTGACCATCTTATCCAGCTGTCTAACATGATCTATTAGGGTAGATGTAGTTTCAGTCTTCTTGTGCAAGAAGTACATCCATGTGTACCTTGTGAACTCATCCACTATAACCATAGCATATTTCTTCTTTGCAATAGACATGACATTGACTGGACCAAATAGATCAACATGCAGTAGGTGATAAGGCTCAAAAATTGATGACTCAGTTTTGCTCTTGAAGGAAGATTTTCTTTGTTTTGCCTTCTGACATGAATCACAAAGGCCATCAGGAGCAAATACTGTTTTTGGCAGTCCTCTCACAAGATCTTTCTTTACAAGCTCAATTATATTGTTGAAATTTAAATGAGAGAGTTTCTTGTGCCAATTCCAGCTTTCTTCAATTGATGCTCTACTCAACAGATAGATTGCAGAACCATCAGTACTTGTTGAAAGTCTGGCTTCATAAATGTTACCATGCCTATATCCTTTCAGAACCACTTTGCCTGTAGAAATACTTATAACTTTACAGTGTTCTTCAAAGAAATCCACATGATAACCTCTGTCACAAATTTGACTTATACTCAACAGATTGTGTTTAAGTCCTGAGACTAGAGCTACTGATTCAATGATGACATTCCCAAGATTGATCTTGCCATATCCCAGACTTTTCCCAATATTGCCATCTCCATAAGAAACTCCTGGGCCAGCTATTTCCACAAAGTCTGATAGCAGGGCTTTATTTCCAGTCATATGTCCTGAACATCCACTGTCCAGAACTAGGATGTTCATCATGTTGCCCTGCAATCTCAAAGACCACTAAAGGTTAGTTTTAAGGACCCAGACTTGCTTGGATCCTTTGGCCTTTTTAAGTTTGTTAACATTTGCAGCGGATTTAACATCAGAGTCTATGCTAACATTTTTCTTATCAGATTTTACAGTATCAGACTTTGCATTATGCTTTACACTAGAAGAAATTAAAGTAATTTTCTTCAAAGAAGGTTTTATCTGATAATAATAATAGTACAAACTATGATATTCCTTACAAGTATAAATGGAATGCCATATACTACCACAATGAAAACAAGGATTTTATGGCTTAAACCTAACAGACTGACTCTTAACTCCTGACTTTGAAGGTAAGGAGTTTATATTCTTATTCTTCCTGCAAAAAGAAGACAGATGGTTAGAGTTTCCACAGTTATAGCATTTCTTTCTAGGAGCATTAGGAACAGGCATATAATTGTTACTTTTATTCACTCCTTCCTTTCCATTCATATTTTTCTTAACTGCCTTTACCTTGTTTACACTGGTAATATCTTTCAGCTTATGTTTAAGCTACTTCTTCGTCATTAAGCCTATATTAACTTCAATTGGTTTATCATGTTCTAATTTGTCAAAAGTTAACTCTGCTATCACTTCTGTCTCAATATCATTCATCTTTGATCCATCTCAAGTTCATAAGACTTGAGCATTCCATAAATTTCATCAAGAGTAGTTTCATCAAGAGCATAGTTATCTCTTATAATAGTAGCTTTCAAATCCCAACTTTCAAGAAGAGCTAAAAGGAATTTTAGATTTGAATCTTCAATGTCATATTCCTTGTCAACCAGTGACAAATCATTCAAGAGTTTGACAAACCTGTCATATAAGTCAGTTAATGACTCATCACTTTTTGAGTCAAAGTGCTCATACTCTTGAGTGAGTATAGTCCTCCTGTTTTTCATGATTGCATCAGTTCCCTGACACCTTGTCTCCAAAGCATCCCATATCTCCTTTGCAGTCTTGCATTGTATTACCCTATTTGACATGACATTATCAATGACACTATGCAGCAAATGCCTTACCTTTGCATCCTTGTCAATAGATGAGATATCTTCAGCTGTGTATTCACTTTTCTCTTTTGGTATGGTCTTTGCTGGCTGATCTGCAACTACAACAGAGAGCTTCGTTGCCTTATGTGGTCCTTCATTAATTCTGTCAAGGTATTCTGGATCTGTAGCTTCCAGAAACATAGCCATCTTCACTTTCCATATGGGATATTCAGACGGTCACAGCATGGGAACCCTGATATTCTCATATCGACTATGGGTTTGAGTCTTTGGAGTTTCTTCAGTTTTAGCGGGCTTGGTTGGATTTTCTGCTTCTTCAGACATGATTATTTTGGATCTTTACTGTATGTGTGTTAACAGATAGGATCTGATACCACTTGTTAGGTCACACAACACTGTAGAAGGGGGTTGAATACAGTGTAGAATACAATTAAATCAATTTAAAGCATAAGTAACAGAAAATAGATGTATTCGATATAACAAACTCTGTTACAATGGAACTGTTCTCTCTCAGTGATGAACAAATATCACGAGAGCTACTAGGTTACAATTATATGATCTTCTCGATGATCGTAACTCTTATAGAGTAAACCTATGTCTCTATTTATATAGACACACAGTTACAAGATAACTTCTAGTTGATATGGAATATAATTCTGTCTCCTAAAATATATCAACCAGATATCTTATAATTCTTCTAGTCCTCGAACTCTTTTCTTGCATATCTTCTTCTTGTATTAGTCTCTATCTTCTTTCCTGTAAATCAGCTTCCTTCCTTAACTGTAAGTCCTCCAGTACTTAAGTTCTGATATCCATCTTCTGATATTATCTTCTGATAATCTAAGTTCTGATATCCTTAAGTTCTGACTTCCAGTAAGTCCTGATTCCAGTAAGTACTGATATTTCCTGTTAGTTAAGATCTTAGAACTAAACATGAAACATATTAGACATGACATCTCAAATATATTCAACAATTTCGGTACAAAATTTTGTTCTCACGATTATTTTGGTTTTACACCAAATTTTAATTTTACGTAAAATTATTTATATATATTTTTTAAAAGTACTAAAATAGTTAAAACCATAATACAATTACAATTATTTTACTTTACTCTTACTGAGTTTCTATATAATGACTTTAGTCAAATTTTTTAATCCTTTAAAAGTATCGAGAGCCTTGAGAAATATCTCATTCTGATGGTTGATATCACGAACTGTTATTCAATTAATAAGTTCAAAGTATATGTTATTTTATATTATGATGGTGAGGTACGAGGACTAATCTCATTCATATATTTTTTGCATTTAAATTAAATCGTGGCCACACAACTAATATTTCAATTTTTGTATCCTTCATCTCCCCACCCCAGTCCTTCCTGCCGTCGTCGCCCCATCGCAGCCCGGTGCCCCAAGCCACACTGTTATGCTGAAATCCCCTACTTATATTGTTTTCCGCACTGCCCCAGCCCCCCACATTGTCCCCGTCATCCCAACAACCCCTGCTCCAGCTGCCCACCACACCGGCCCAACCTCCCACTCCACCCTGACCATATATAATGTTGTAGTTGTTGTTATCTTTCTCCCCCTCTCCTCTCATTTTCCTCAATTTTCATAAATCATATCAGGAAAACTTGATTATCAAAGATATTTTTGTTAACATATATAATGATATTATATTATTGGATAATTTTATTATTATAATAGTTTTTTATTACGATATTTTTCTTTATTATGTATGATTGTTGGCTATGTAAGCCCCTCTTCTCTTGTAATCAAGAACAAGTCATATTATAATAAAATCTTGTTTTTCTCTCTTCTCTCCAACTTTATCATGGTATCAAGAGCTATGGTTCGATCCGGGATAGGTTGATGATGAGTTATATTGGGTTGGGTATCACATGTTGGGATTAAAACATGTGATATGATTATTATTTCTTCTCGTATTCTTCTTCTTCAAATCAACTATTTTTTTCTTTTTCTTGGATGATTTTGAGTTTTAATCATGACTATTATTTTTTTTCTTCGATTTGGTTGGATTTCTCATGGGTAAACAAAATTGATTTTGGTTAAATTTTGTTTTTTTGCTGGTTTTGGTTGGAAATCTCGTACAATTTTTCTGCTGGTTTTGGTTGGCACTCTAATACACACTCTCGGTCTCACATTGATGATCTGGCTCCTTGATAATATTGCTTTTTTTCTTTCTTTCACTCTCATCTTTCTTTCTTTTTCTCGTGTTGATGATGGGGGTAGCCCTAGGCACATCTATATACTTCTCCATTTTTTTGTTTATTTTATCTGGCGCTCTAGGCACATTGGCCCTTTCCGGGATTGGTGTAGGTTATTTGGTGCTCTAGGCACATTGGTTTAGTATATTTGGTGCTCTAGACACATTGGTCATGCGAGGGATTGTTTAGTTTATTTGGTGTTCTAGGCACATTGGCCCTTTGACGGATTGGTTTAGTTTATTTGGTGCTCTAGGCACATAGGTCCTTTGAGGGATTGGTTTAGTTTATTTGGTGCTCTAGGCACATTAGTTTAGTTTATCAGGTGCTCTAGGCACACTGGCCCTTCGCGGGATTTGATTAGATTTGGATATAATTTGAATTGGGATACAATTTTTTATTAGGTTGAGAATTGGATACAGTTTGTTGACTTGGATTCGGTGATTTGGAGTTTGTATTGGGTTGATTATGGAGTTTGGTTTTAGATTTAGATTCAGTTTCACATGCAATTTTGGTATTGTTTTTTATGGTTGCGGATTTGTTACTTTGGTCATTTGATTGCTTTGTTTTCTCTTGGGTTGCTGCGTCTTTCGATGGCTTCTCTTTTATTTCTGCATTCTCTTTTGTTGTTGCGTCTTTGGATTCGTTCTGAAGTTTTTGGATTTTTTTGGATGCTCTTGAATCTGGTGTTGCATCTTTGGATATGTTTGGTTACGTGGCTTCGTCTCTTGGTTGGCAAACTCTCGATGTAACATCGTGAGTTTGAGGGGGGATGTTAACATATATAATGATATTATATTATTGGATAGATTCATTATTATAATAGTTCCTTGTTAGGATATTTTCCTTTATTATGTATGGTTGTTGGCTATATAAACCCCTATTCTATTGTAATGAAGAACAAGTCATATTATAATAAAATATTACTTTTCTCTCTTCTCTCCATACTTTATCAATTTTCAGTGATTTAAATTCAAATGGTATATGCCATTATTTGTAATGAGTGTTAATTTTAGTTTTAATTATTTTATTTTGCTTTTTTCGTGATTCGGATAATCATTTATGAGCTTGTCTTCGATTTTGGGGATGATTTTATGTTCATACCTATTTATCAATTTCGATTTGTTAAATTAATGCACAAAATCAAATAATCCGCTCAATTACAGTCATAATCAAATCAAACATCAAACAAAAAAATCATCATTTCCTCCTTGCCCAAAATGTACATTACATTACAAATACAAATACATGTATATATAGGGGTTGTTCAAATAAAAACAGCGTTATAATAGAAACTAAAAACTAGTCTAACTCAATTTAATTGGAACAACCCAGCTCATTAAATCAATCTTTATTACATATTAAAAACTTCACGCTTAAATAAATACAACAACAATACATGTCACCAATACAAACCCATACTTCATCTTTGATTATCATCTTCCATTACAACTACTCAATCAAACCCACCATCTCCAGTCTACCACCGCCATCATTTCTTATCCACCTCCGTCCGCCACCATGACCAACACTATTTTTTGATCCATCTTCAATCACTGTTTATATTACATAAATCACTAACTTGTATAATATGAAATGATGAAAATGATCAGAGTTGAATGTACATGACGCAAAGGCGTTGGTGAGTGAAGTTATGAACGATTAATGTGAAATAAAATGAGGGATATATATGAAATATAAAATCATTGACAATTACCAACAACAACCACCAATTTTCAATAAACTCACCAGATCTAAAATTTGAACATGATATGTATATGAATACAAATACCAAATTTTATGAAATAAATCACCAGATCTACACTTTAATCACTAAATCGTACGACGACAATCACTGACTTGTATAACATAAATCACCAACTTGTATTATAAAGTTTACCAAATAGTATATATGAGATACATACGTGAGCATATATTTTTTACATAGATTGATGATATCGTCAATCTTTTTTGCCACAGAAGTTAGTGATGTATTGCAACTGGAGGCATATTTAATTTATTAAGAAGGAGAATTGAAGGAGGTGAGTGGGTAGATTTGATCATAGATGAAGGATGGATGGCGGGGGAAAGAGGTGAGAATCTCGGGAGAGATAGTATAGTGGACCACTTGTCTGTGGGGCTATGAAAAATAGGAATATAATATGTTATTTATGAATAATTTCTAATATTTACTTTAAGGTTTGTTTCCATTTGATCATGAGCCCACACACACACACACATATAAGCTCCTTTAAGAGTGAACCTACTAGTAGACATGATATGAAACATCAGTTCGTATGTTAATAATAATAAAAAAAATCATCTGCAATTGCATAAACCTACCCGTTTCAAACTTGTCAATGGCTGATAGATAGCCATTGGTGGAGAGAATGAGAAAGCAATTGAAGATGTCAATGTAGTTGAAATCTGTGAAGATTGATTAAACATTTAAGAGCATAGTTTAAAAAATAGAGACAGGATTAAGAGCCTAATGCTCCAAAAAATCAGTTGGAAGATAATAAGTGTGACGACCTCAACCCCGGGGTCAGGAGTTGACGTCGTCAACAACCACAATAATAAACATAATATAATCAATTCCATGATTGAATATTAATATGACCCCATTTCCAAGATCTTTTCCAGTTTTAAATATGATTTAAGCTACACAACTATCACAACCCAATTTACCTTATACAATCCTGACCACTAACTTAATACAACAACTCAACAGACCACATCTGGTCTGGACACAGCTACCTCAAAGGAGCCTGACACAGAAGGAATTGGAACTCTGCCCTGACTACCACCGATTAATCTCCTAGGCATCTGCAATACATATATAAAACATTCTGCAAGGGTGAGCAATCAATTGCTCAGCAGTACCACTATATGAATAACAAACAAAGCGATTTATAATAAAACAGTTATAGGAACAGAATTCATAACTTATTAGAAAACAACTAAAACATTCAGAAACTGCATATTCAAAACTAGCATACTTTGTAAAATGAAATTAACAGTCGTGTGCTGTGCATAAATACAAGAGTTCAATTTTAGCATGTGATTTTCATTTCCAAATCTTCCGTTCCATTACAGGAACCACAAAACCATTTATCCCGTTACGAGGACCCAAAACCATTTGTTCCGCTACTGGAACCACAAAACCACAATCAGATCTGTATTGGATGTTATCTGGGGATGGCTGATCAGGCCTCCACACAAATTATCTAGGATAATTGGTCGGTATATCACACAAAATGTCTAGGAAAGCTGATCGGGCTTTCACATAAAATAATCGGATCCGCAGAGACTAGCTAGGTTCTGATTAACTATGTTGGACTAATCGAAGAAGACAGGGCGTGCAACCGAATTAGCCACTTACGCAACGTTATCCTATATCTGATTCGTTTTATCCAGTTTTTAAAATCACTTTACCTATCTCTTGTTAAAACCAATTCTGTCACAACACACTATTCAAAACCTCTTTTTCATTTCAATAATATTTTAGAGATAGGTACTTTCAGAAGTTACTTAAAATGTTATAAATATCCCGAAGTTAATAGAAATGTAAATTTTGTAATTTTAAAACAATTTCTGAAACATAATTTATACCAGCTTTTATCAATTAAATGAATCGACGCGCAGGTGAAATTAATCCCAAAAATTCCCAAAATAACTTTAAAATGCTCGGAATATTACAAACTTCAAAAAACATGAGTTTCATAATTTTTGAAGAATTATGGAATTAAATACGGATTTTACAAATAAATGCAATCAGAAAATCATACAGGGATAGATAATTGATGAAATATTGGTTTCTAAATTTTATAAAATCCCAAAAATAATTATTGTAATTATAAAACCATAAAAATAATTTTAGAGACATTCCAAATATTTATGCAAATAAATTTGTATTAAATCCACTTTGAAAAGTGAAAACAATTTAGTACAACTCAATAAATAATTACGCGAACAACCCGGTACACCATAAATCACATATATTTTATTTATTTTATTATTCAATAATTACATACTTAAATAGTATAAAAATATACGAGTCGCTACATCCTTCCCCCCTTAAAAGATTCTATCCTCAGAATCTGATCTAACTAAACAAGTGAGGATATTTGTCAAGCATATCTGACTCTAACTTCTAGGTAGACTCTTCTAGTCGGGGATTTATTCAAAACATACTCACTATGGATATAAACTCATTCCTAAGGACTCGCTCTTAACGATCTAGGATTTGGATCGATCATTCCACGCGGAATAAATTTGGATAAGAGCCCATTGGCTCCTAATCAACGACTTGATTCGAATCAGATGCATATCGCCTTAACATTGACACGTGGAACATCTTTACCATCAACTACGGTGGCAACATCAACTCATGGGCAACTTTACCTATATTTATCAATACCTCGAACGGTTCACTATATTTAGGACTCAACTTGTCCCCTTTATTCAAACCTAGCCAATCTCTATCAAGGTGAAACTTTTGTCAATACCAATGATCCTATTTCTATATCCACACTCTTTCAATACAAGTTCGCCTTCTTTCTTTTTATATCTCGAGCTGCTTCAACTCTTTTCCAAATCAACATCACTACGTACTCGGTGTGCTGAATTAACTCAGAACTTAACAACATCTTTACTCCCACTTTCTCTCACTAGTGTGGGGACCCACACTTATGTCCATACAAGGCTTCGCAAGATAGCATTCCCCTACTAGCATGATAACTATTAGCATAGGAAAATTTAATCAATGATAGGTAATTACCTCAGTTTCCTTTTAACCCAAAATGTATGTAGTCTCGACATATTTTATATCTTTTGAATCGTCCTCTCACTTTGACCCTTCGTCTAAAGATGATAGATGGTACTCACTTTTAACTTAATTTCCAAACATTTGAACACTTCTTACTCATTTCCATCAATTAAGACTGGAAAGTAATCTCATATCTTCACTTCCTCTCACCTTCAGGTATTTGAACTTCACATTCCACTCTTTCCAATTCTTTTATTAACTCCTCGGCGATCTTAATCACATTCAATCGTTTCCTTCTACACAGGGCATCTGTTACTATATCGGCTTTGCTTAGGTGATTTTTAATGGAAAGATCGGAATCCTTTATTTATCTCAGCTAAAATTCATACTGGAAAAATTAGTGTATAGTTTCTTCCCATACTCTTCGTAGGGAAATCCTTGAGCGTTCTACACAGACTTTCTTAATATTTGAATAGTTGAGGATGTTATCAATAAATACAATTTACTTATCCAAGTACTCCTTATACACCATGTTCTTTTATTCCTTAT
Source organism: Apium graveolens (assembly GCF_009905375.1). Classification (NCBI taxonomy): domain Eukaryota; kingdom Viridiplantae; phylum Streptophyta; class Magnoliopsida; order Apiales; family Apiaceae; genus Apium; species Apium graveolens. Next base: position 106,895,742 of record NC_133651.1, on the reverse strand, counting down.
AAACAACTGATACACTTGTTACTCCAAATAATATCACCAGAACTTGCAATGCTCATAACTCATTCTAATCGCAATCTTTGATATGTCCTCAGGCTGGATCTTAAGTCAATCCTCGAGAAATAACACACTCCTTGAATTAGGTCACATAAGTAATCAATTCTTAGTAGGGGTTACTTATTCTTATTCGTCATTTTGTTGAACTCCCGATAATCAGTACACAATCTCATAATTTCATTCCTCTTCTCCAACAACATCACTGGTGCACCCCAAGGGACTATATATAGTATGCTCACTTCCCTTTCCAATAACTTTTATATTTATCGAACTAATTATTTCGTTTCACTGGCTCCAGAAAGACTCCGGGGCATTTATTTATTACCCAAACTTCCTCCAGCTTAAGTATTTTCTTCTTCGTATCTTTACACATGGTGGATCTACCATATATTCTTCGCTTATTACTCCTTTTCTCGTATGATTGGAAGAATTTCTTATATTGCTTCTGCACCTAGAAACTTACCTTAATATTGGCTTCTGTACACTCTACAATTCGCTTCTTCAAAAAAACCACTCTTTGCCTTACTACAGGACAACCAACCCGTTCCTAAAATCACATCGAACTCTTCTAGCTCGAAGGGTGTCAGATCAGCTGCAACTACGTCCAAATTCTAAACGCTCGATCTCTTGGTCCTTTTGAAAGTTCTACCTCTAGCTATGCTGGATGTTGGCCCTTGGGATGTAGTATCTTGAGTAACCGTTCTACAACTCCTTGCAATATGCCCAACTTTTCCAAAATTTTAACACGTAACTCCTGGATTTTTTGGATTGCATTCCGATGCATAATGACCCTTATGACCACCCTTAAAACATTGCACATTATTTTAACAGGAACCACTGTGTCTACTGTCATAGGACTTGCAATCCACTGCTGACTTGACTGACTGAGATGGAGTAGAAGCAACTGAGATAGTATCAGACCTAGTCTGGGAGAAACTCTGTCTCCTGAATCTTTTACTCCTGTTTCGGCCAAACTGGTTCTGAAATTCTTGACTGGATTCTCCTTGGTCTTCCTTGTCCATAAAACCTTCAGACTTCCTTTTCTTATCACTCTCTTCCTTAACAGCCAACTTCTGGTCACTTTCCATTACCAGGGCGGCCTGAACTAGAGAAGAGTATGTCTTGAGTTGTAATGCCACAACTCCTCTGCGAATTTCAAGCTTCAACCCTTGTTGAAACCTCTTTGCCTTCTGGGTCTCCGTACTTACATACTCAGGAACTAATCAGGCCAATTCTGTAAACTTGGCCTCATACTCCAACACACTTCTTTCACCTTATTTCAGTTTTAGAAACTCGACTTCCAACTGATTCCTTAGACAATCGGGAAAATGCTTCTCCGAGAATAATTATGTAAATCTCGTCCAAGAAACAGGGCCTTCTCCTTCCAATGCACGAGTGGATTCCCACCAATAATTTGCTTCATTCTTAAGAAAGTAGCTCGCATAATCGGTTTTAAGATCATCACTTACTTCCGTTAGGGTAAATGCCTTTTCCATTTCCTTAAGCCAATCTCTGGAAATAACAGGATCCACTTCGCCTTTAAACTCCGGGGGCTTAACAGATTGAAAGGATTTAAAACTAGTAGTTTGGTTTAGCTCTCCTTGTTGATGTTGTTGCTGCTGAATCTGTTGGATTAGCTGCAACTGTTGTTACTGCTGCTGGCACAACAAGTCTAGAATTTCATTTATAAATGGACCCTCCGCCAAACTACTACTATTATCTTTAGAATGGGTATCTTTCTTGGGTGGCATTTTCCTGAAATATAACAGGGAATTTATTCAAAAACATAACGAGATTGTATAACAAAATATCACCGTTCAAATGGTGCACCTGTGTCGGGAAAATGCTGTCCAATCAAAGTACCCATGTCTTTATTCTTAGGATCCATTTATAAAAGATATCTAGATTAGCAACAATAGCAACGATAACAGTAGCGGAATCAACAACAGCGTAGAAAACTGGAATATAGAGGTACTAAACATTATAGCATGCCTTCTCAATATCACAACAACTGATCAACCTCCCAGCACCAATAAAAATACAGTATTAACAATTCGATATACCACGAAACTAGACAGACTATACTAGTCACCAACCAAATAGGGTAAATTGATAAGTTAAGTCAAACTTAAGGAATCACAGACTTGGCTGACGCACTAGTCCGCGTTTCAATCAACCATTCCTCTCAAGATGATTTCTTATCTCTTGCAATTGACCCATCCACCACCGAGTTAGCTTTCCTAAAACTGCATCCTTCAATATCAAATCATGAATTCTCTCTGCTATCTTCATTTATGAAGTAGCAACCAGACTAAAAACTTCTATTTCTCCAGACAGTCAACTCCTGTTTACTTTCAATAACCAAGACTGTCTAATTACAAAATCTACTGACAACTCATTGCCTCGGGACTTCAAATGAAATTTCAAAGTCAAGGAATCAATTATTAAGGGAGGAAAAGAAAAGAAGATATAGATGTGACTGAGAGAAACCATACAAGTACGTAAGATGGCCAATCTTAGTACCGTATAGTGTACAACATATAATTCGGTGGCGTCCCACCAGACCCTTTGTCACACAGACAAACAGTCAAATCATATGCATTGTCTGCCCTCAATCAACTGACAGAATCACCGAGGAAGGAAACAATGTTTAAATAGAAATTCACAAATAAGAAGGAGATAATCTGATTTATAATGAGGTCAACAGAACCCTAAGTTGCTTACTTCGCATTCTTAACTTTCTCACAGGAAAAATAAGCAACTTATGGGATAATAAACAATTATTCTGGAAACAAAATACTTCTCAAGAAAGAAGTATAAGGGTTTAAGATATAAACCACGGTACTGATCTTCATTTACTACGAGACTTGTTTGTCATAGCAGCCACTGACTATTATCATTCCATCTGAACTCACCGAGGTCGCACACTTGGTCCAACAATATTCCTTAACATAGAAAATATGATATTTGGAAATAACGCCGGTGTCTCTTCAGCTGACACATCAAGGGTCTGCTCATACGCTAAATACTCGCAATCAAACTCGTTCTCTCGATAGAAAAATAGAAATCTTTATCGGACATTATTAATAATACATATACGAAGGAGACCACTCTAGGCTAGGGCAGTTCCAGCCAATCCTTAATAGATGTCAGGGTTACGCCAATGAAACCCTTGACTGAACTCATAGACTCGCTCCCCTGATTGAGTTGCTGACTCACATCTATATATAAACCTTCATGTACTCTTTTAACTCTACTCCTAACCTAAATCAGGGAATCAAACCTGTAGCTCTGATAGTAACTGTGACGACCTCAACCCCGGGGTCAGGAGTTAATGTCATCAACAACCATAATAATAAACATAATATAATTAATTCCATGATTGAATATGAATATGACCCCTTTTTCCAAGATCTTATCCAGGTTTAAGTATGATTTAAGCTACACAACTATCACAACCCAATTTACCTTATACAATCCTGACCACTAACTTAATACAGCAACTCAACAGACCACATCTAGTCTGGACACAGCTACCTCAGAGGAGCCTAACACAGAAGGAACTGGAACTCTGCCCTGACTACCACGGAAAAATCTCATAGGCATCTGCAATACATATATAAAACATTCTACAAGGGTGAGCAATCAATTGCTCAGCAATACCACTATATGAATAACAAGCAAAATGATTTATAATAAAACAGTTATAGGAACAGAATTCATAACTTATTAGAAAACAACTAAAATATTCATAAACCGGATATTCAAAACTAGCATGCTCTGTAAAACGACATCAACAGTCATGTGCTGTGCATAAATACCAGAGTTCAATTTTAGCATGTGATTTTCATTTCCAAATCTTCCGTTCCATTACAGGAACCACAAAACCATTTGTCCCATTACGGGGACCCAAAAGCATTTGTTCCGCTACTGGAACCACAAAACCACAATCAGATCTGTATTGGATATCACACAAAATGTCTAGAAAAGCTGATCGGGCTTTCACACAAAATAACCGGATCCACATAGAGTAGCTAGGTTCTGATTAACTATGCTGGACTAATTGGAGAAGACAGGGTGCACAACCGAATTAGCCAATTACGCAACATTATCCAATATCTGATTCATTTTATCCAGTTTTTAAAATCACTTTACCTATCTTTTGTTAAAAGCAATTTTGTCATAGCTCACTATTCAAAACCTCTTTTTCATTTCAATCACATTTTAGAGATAGGTACTTTCAGAAGTTACTTCTCCCCAAAACATATTTAAACAACATTTTCAAATACAGGGGATACGTAACTTAAAACGTTTTTGTTCCATTACGAGATTAAAACATTAGCTATTCATATTTATTGAACCATAAAGAATGGTCAGGGGTACTTGCCTTGCAGAGCTTTACAACTATCACTGACTGATTTTTGATTGACTCGGACGTTCGGCTTATGATCTAATTAGCAGACTATCCTGGATCCGACTTCAACGCTCAGGTCCTTAACTTGGAACCTCGCTGCGCTTTTCTACTGATTACTAGGTTATCTTTAGTTCGATATCATTTCTTGAGTCCTTCGACTAGAACCTACAGAGTCGAAATGCCCTACGTTAGATGACCAGGTATGCTTGACATATCCTCGCTAATACTTCTACCCGACCGATAATAATTTCCCGACTCGTAAGTATACGTACTACCATAATACATATAACAATTAGGGATCACACAATCGGAACTCAGCTCGATAATCATTTCGAAAAACACATATATTCGTCGCTTTAGGAGACAGATTATCAGCTATGTTTTACAAAAATATTTTGTTTATAATTATATATATCTATATACATTTGACTGCTATTTCCGATATTTTACAAGATACGTTCCCGAAAATTGGACATCGTCTCCTTTGTTTATCGAACTACCCGTCGAAAAAATTTGACTTCAATCAGAACAATCAACCAATCAAACCGATAATCACTCCAACCTCACAATCCAATAATGTAACGCCCCCAAATCCGGGGTCAGAAGATTTGGTCGTCACTATGAAACCTCAATCTAATTAAACCTGTTAAATCAAAATGCAAATGCCAGCGAAAGATATTTAGCATCAATGACCCCAAACTAATCCAAGATCTTTTAAGGTTACAGTTCTAGAAACAAGAATTCCAAATTCCACCAATAAATTTTTCTCTTTCTTTTAAAACTCTTTTCAACAATTCCAATTTAATACTAACCCGCTAATATAACTTCGAAATGAAGTATACTAGGCCCAACTATAAAATAACACAAATATAATATAATATAATATAAACAACTTTACACAATAAAACTTACACTAGCCCGCAAACCCTGGATCAATCACCTTCCAAAAGCTTCTTCTTTGCTTTCTCGAATTACGCAGCTAAACAGCGCAAATTAATCCTCACTGGAGTTCAAATTTGAAAACAGGCAAGTATGAGCGAAATAAATGCTCAGCAAGTTCATTATAGCATATATATGGTCGTTTTGATATAAAACCGACATCTGCATAGCACAGAACATTTTAAAATCATAATTGCTGAAATAGAAAATTTGTTAAAGAATCGGATAATTGTTTCTTACTGTATTTAAAACTCTTTTTGATATTTTCAAGCAAAATGTTTCAGCAATACTTTTAATCTTGATGAGAATAAAACTCGTAAAACCGTGTTTACGGAAATATCGTAAACAACAATAACAAGAAGCAATGATTATGGATTGAATTATAAACTTTATTCAAAACCGAACTCTTGACATTAATACTCATTTTCTCGTCATATCAAATTAGATATCAATATGAACTTTGATGCTCACAACATCGCATAATGAAGTCAACATCAATCATCTATACTAAAACCACCTTTGATATTTAACAACAAAGTAAGTATCAGCATAAATCAGAAACTGAATCAAAACTGCATTTTACCATTAGTCCAAAACGGAAACAGTTGTTAACTCATTTATTCTATGATTATCAAAACAATTTAGAAACAGCAGTTTAGATTGGAACCAATTATATTTCATGTTGTTCCTGATGATTAGTCACGAAACAGCACTGGTATCCCGCAGCCATACCGTAAATATAGGTACTACCCATATCCCGCAACCATACGGTACCTATAGGGCGCCAGAAAAGGCATATACTCGCCTTGAAAGATATTACAGCTGGACCGATATCTCGATTACCTACGCTATAACCAGTAACCAGTAACCATTCCAATCTTAAAAACCTTTTTATTGAAAAAGGAGCCGAATCAATCGACATCCGAAATAATCTTATTCCCCCATTCACTTGGGCATAAGTACTCGCAACAAAATCATCTTTCTCAATATCCAAAACATTTATAAATCTAATAATTTAATAAGTAAAATCATGTACCTATTTAGAACATAGAATACCAGAAGAGTACTTGCATAAACAGAATCATTTAATTCAGCGATATGTAAAACTTTTATTTATTCCGAACTGAGAATAGGGAAAGCAATACTTGCATGATAAGATTCAAAAATAAATATCACTTGAACAATAAGTGATGATAGGGATACTTGCCTTTGGTTTTTAGCAGTTAGTCACACTCGCAAAAACACAAATATCTCAAGATGCTTTCTCAAGACGTCACCATTTGCTATTCTTAATTCTTTGATATGTCGCTAATGCGATTACTGCAGTCTGATACGAAATCTTATCCAAATTTAGTCTTGATCCCCAACGTCTGGTTCTGTTCGTCTCGAACAATCCGTATCTACCGAACTACTATGCAACTCTCCCTTTCTCTTGCCTTTGCTTGGTCTCACGCCCTTAATGCCCGATCCTATTTTAAGCAAAAAGATACTACTTTAGTATCCTTCTGAAATGACTATCCTATTTCTACCCTTTCGCGATATATATATATATAGCATATTATATAGCACATAACAAGTAGCACACATTATAGTTTATAACTTACTACCAACTCAGAATATTATTTAACACGAGAACGCGTAACTTATGATAATATTTCTCCAAAAAATTTGGCATGACCTATTTGTAATATGGACAATACCCTGGATAACCACACCACAAATACAATCCACAAGTAATTTCATCATTCTTACCCATCTCAAACTTTCACATTTAACATGTAAAAAATAATTCCGCCTTGACTTGCAGCTATACCATCAAAATAAACCTGTCTTGACATGCAGCTAACTATTAAAAATTAAACTTGCCTTGACATGATTATCCAACTAACAATAACATTAACTCACAATTATATAATTTAGCATCACCAATTCAACTCGAGTAAACACTTAAATAAATCACCTTGCACATATATCACGTAGATTAGTAACTATACACATATTCAAATCACACTCTAATAATTAGCAATGGAACTCAATCTCAAATAGGCATATACTAACATTTATTTCCATAAAACACATCGTCGCTATCACATATACAAATAACACGTCAATGTACATGTGCACAAGTCAAGTATGTCATCAAGTATGCTAACTTAAATCTATAATTTAATAAACTAGAAAGCATATATCAAATCACTAACCAACACTTCTATACTATAGGTTCATATATTTAATCTATTAAACAATAACTCGCAATCATATATATTAGCACAAAACCATATGTCGAGTTATAACATACAACATAGCTACTGAACCTAAAATTTAAGTTAACCAGCCTCGAAAGAATGACATTTTACAACACCTAGATGAACTTAAACAGAAAAGTTTAAAATATAAAAGTTGTAGGATATTTCACGACCTTTCCAAAATGGTAAGGCTTGCTAAAAATGACTAAATAACGAATTCACAAACTTTAAAATAAACAGCTGCATAAGCACATTCAGCCCTGTTTTCGCAAGTAACTTAGTATTTGAGACTTCTTAAATCATAAAATTGGTTAATGAACTATCAGTAACAATTGTAGATCCTGAATTAAGCTTTCCAAATTGGTATAGTTCAAAGTCATAGCTAAAATAATGAATTTACTACGAATTTTTGAAGTCAGGATGTATCAAACTGAAATAACAGGACAGATTTTACCAATGGCAGATTTTATCATAATTGCAGGCCGAATTTGGAAAAACACAAAGAATGAAAATTGTATATAATTCCATTATCTTTCCAGAGAGTGCAAAATCATTATCATAAGATGAACTAGTTAAAAGCTACAAATTTAACAAGAACTCAACGTATTTCTAAACGGATTTGACAACACAATTCACAACGTCATTAGCCAAATCTTATATTCATATAATCTCTGGATTACATATACTACCAAATCAATAACATCAATTATTCTATGCATAAACCTAATGAAACATAAATTATATTCAAAAATTTAGATACAATACAACACAACAACCGAACACACATGCACGCGACTCACACACACACGCATACTCGATTCATACATACACATACGCGACCCATACACACACGTATACATAACCCACACATAGAGCACACATAAACACACACGCACACCACATAACACATTTATACATACACTCGCACACAACTGGAGGCCAAGCAGAATCCGGCCAAGATCGACCGGAAAAATTCGCCCCAACCGGAGCAGCCACGAACAGGAAAGAGGGGAAAGTTCGGGGAAATAAAAACTGAAAAGAGAAAAGAGGGAAAGGGAAAGAGGGGAGGGAGAAGAGAACAGTGAAGAGGGATTGTGTCACAGCCCCAACTTAACCAGCAAATTAAATATAACTATTACAATATTTAAAAATAAGTAAACACAACATAATCCAAGATCTTACAGTTTAGGGTTTGGAACAGCCCAACACTACCATCTATTACAACTGATTTAAATATCGAATCCTCACACATAACTATCTCTTATTCTACCTGAGCTCGAACATACGCATCAGCGTCACAGGTCTTACGGGCGGTCTGCTTGAATCTAACCATAGCTGCTAGCTGAAATATCAGGGTAAAGCAAGAAGTGAGCTAAATGCTCAACAAGTGCCAAACAATACGATACAAAGCATAAATCGAGATATATTTTAAAGAATGTCAATGTGAAGACATAACCAATGATAACAAGAGATAGAACTTTGGGTGATGGCATCATTTGCTTGTATCAAAACAATTTCAAAATCATATCTTAAAGTTTTGTGTGAGGACTCGATATTAAAATCAGTTATAATAGATGGTAGTGTTGGGCTGTTCCAAACCCTAAACTATAAGATCTTGGATTCGGTTATGTTTACTTTCTTTTAAATATTGTAATAGTTATATTTATTTTGTTTGTTAAGTTGGCGGTGTGACAGGTTTTGGTATCATAGCTACGGTTTAGAGTCCCTGGACAGCCCAAATAGGTTACATGATTTATGTATAGGTTATAGATAATATGCGAGATATTAGGTTAAGTAAATTTATTATTAATACTCCTCTTATTGGTTTGTCAGCAAAGGGCGCATTCCTCGGCACCCTCTGGGTCGGACGACACTATTGCTTTCTTCGTGTATGCTGAGTTGAGGCGCGAGTTTGACATGCTTCAGGGCAAGTACGACCGACTGATAGACCGACTGAAGAAAGTGTACCCAGACAGCCGAAACTATGAAGGGAAGCCTAAGGAGCAGATGACTGTGAGACTTGAGACCTTGGTTCAGTACGTCAACACTAAGCTTGAGGAGATGCCATCACACCGAGACCGCACCAGCCAGTATATCATCCAGATGGTGGCGGATGAGCTCCAGAGCATTGTGAAGACGCTTCGAGAGGAGAAGACTACCAAGCCCCGTTCTGATGGAGTGGAGCCTTAGTTCTTTCCATTATCTACCTTACATGTTGTTGTATTATCAGACTTCGTAGAATTCCCGGTTGTTTCCTTTAAATAAGCATGTTATTCCTAGAATCAGACTTTGTCCTAATCTCGATGTATTGTGACCTTTAAATTTCAATTATTATGCACTATCGTTCTATTTGCTCTCAACTGTTATTTTACGCTTTTGTATACATCACTATATCTGTTTAATTTGAAACTTGACCTCATATATAAATATGAATGCCATGCGATACCCTCGAATTATTTCATCGTTCATACCTGTTTTGACATAACTCTTATTTCAGGATCATGCCTCCCAAAAAGAAGAACCCAACAACCACATCTACCACAGACCCAAATATTCTTCGATTACTGGAAACTTTGCAGCAACAAACCAATGCTATAGCTCAACAATAACTAACTCTTCAACAACAAATTGAAAACCAAGATAACCGTGAACCACACCAACCACCCGAACCACCAGTACCACCTCGATAAGTTGTCACTTTCAAGGCTTTTCAGAATGTGAATCCACCTGCATTTCATGATACCACTGATCCAATAATAGCTAACATATGGATTAAGGAAATGTAAAGGGCTTTTGAGTTGGTATAGTTAGGAGACGATCAGAAGACGCCATATGCTACTTACTTCCTGAAGGGCGAAGTCATCTATTGGTGGGAATTAGTAAAAGCTATGGAAGCAACTCAGCAGGTTTCTTGGGAGAGATTTAAGAAGTTATTTCTGGAAAAGTATTACCTAAGTACATGCAGAATCAGATGGAGCTTAAATTTCTTGAGTTGAAGCAAGGGAATATGTCTGTACTGGAGTATGAGAGGAAGTTCACTGAGTTGTCAAGGTTTGTGACAAAGTATACCAGCACTGAGGAGGAAAAAACAAATAAATTTCAGCAAGGATTGGAGCCTTGGATCAGAGATAGAGTGGCTATGTTTGAGCTTGATACTTATGCAGGAGTAGTACAGAAAGCTGCTCTGATTGAGAATAATGGGATGCAGTCAAGGAAGGAAAGGGATAACAAGAAGAGAAAGGTTCCATTTTATGGAGAGAAGTCGGAAGCCGGAAATTCACAAGATCGGAATGTAAAGAGGATTGGATTCCATAAGGGCGAAAATTTCCAAAAGAAGGGAAATTTGGGCAAAAGATAAGAATCGAAGGGGAACAACCAGGCAAGCCAAGGACAAGTTGGAGAAAACAGGTTCCAGAGACCGGAATGCAAACACTGTAGAATAAGGCACCCCGGAGTGTGTAATAAGCTGAGCATGACATGCTATAGGTGTAACCAGAAGGGACATTTGGCAAATGAGTGCAAGATGCCAAAGCTAGGAGTTACATGTTATAAGTGTGGAAAGACTGGACACATTGCTAGGGAGTGCAAGGCAACCGGACCAGTCAAAGCTCTAATAAATATGGCAAGTACCAGTGCAAGCGTGCCAGCCGAGGTATTGGCATTACCTCCACCACCTACAACAGCCTCGCAAGCAACAGCAAGGACATTCGATCTGAAAATGAAGGACGCTGTTCAGAACTCTGAGGTGATAGCAGGTACACTTTTACTCAATAATGTCAAAGCTAAAGTATTGATTGATTCGGGAGCAACAAGATCTTTCATATCAGAAACTTTTGTTGATAAACTTCAATGTGATAAAATGATTATGAGCGAGGTAGTAAATGTGATAATTGCGAACCAAGAGAAGATTCCTGTGAATCAATTCTGTCCGAAGTGTGAGATTGATATTTCGGGGCATAAGTTTTCAGCCGACTTGATACTCTTCAAGTTGGGAGAGTTTGATATAATTTTAGGAATGGATTGGTTAGGGAAGAATAACGCCCCAGATTAATTGTAAGACCAAGAAAGTGTATTTAAAGACAAAGAGTGGAGAGAAGGTAGTATTTAAGGGACAGAGGCAAGAGCAACTGTTTCTTACAATCGTTCAGGCTATCATTTTATGACGCTACGGATTACAGCCGGTGATCAGCCGCGAAGTAATCCTGAACCTCGCTGGGTTCTAAAACATTAATGGGATCCCTAGGCAACTTTTAAGCCTACATAATAAGTGTGGAAAGGACTCGCGTCTCAGTCCAGATCCACTATTCAGAGAATACATTTATCTCCCTTTGGGACTGAAAATCCACATTTTAATCATTTCAAAAACTGATACCGATTGGTAATAAAATCTCTTAAACAATAAACCTTTTTATCAAGGGATTATAGATCAAATTTTGAAACACTGGAAATAAGACACTAAATCTCAGGGCCATGATCCACTAAACTTTACTCTATTAGGGTATAGGGAAGGTTTTCATAAACAAGAACTTTGACAAGGAAATTTAGCAAGGCTATTGGATAATAAGAAAGAATAATGCCAATCTAGGCTTAAAGCAATGGTTTTAGACAAGGTACAAGTACTAGAACATCAAGAAGGTAAGCTTCATAAATACTAAGGGTGTTAAGGTATGAAGAAATGATCTTTAGCTCAAGGTATATCAGGATTGTCAAATTTTAGGGTAAGAAAGAGGGGTATAAATCAATTATGGACAACTTTGATGAATATCTGGCTTTTAGGTATCAAGGTAAAGTTTCTATAGGGGTTCAAGCATCAGGATGAGATATCAATACTTTAGGAATCATTGGCATGTTAATCAAGAGGATCAATCAATTATTATAACAACTCTTTATTTTATCATGGCATTCAAATTACTTGAATATACTATCATGAAAAGACTTGTGAACTACTTGCAATACGTACTCGAGGGTTCATGGCATTTCTATATGATTCAAAGATAAACATAAGATACACTTGATTCTAATATATCAAAATGACTCAGGATAGTTGCATCAATATATATATGAACTATTTGTAGTGAATACGAAAGACAAGTTGAATCACTTGCACAATATAAGTTTACAAGGGAAGGACACTTGCCTTGAGAAAGACTGGTCTGGTCTAACTGGTAGGAGCAACTGGAAGCTTCACTCGACCTTTATGGCAAGTTTACCCTCGTCTCGAGATCCTACATAATAATAATAATCCTCATTATAATATAATCTCACCAACTTAACGTATTTACAACACAAATGGCACTTAGGCCTATATGCACGCAATTTATATTCACCTTATAAATATAATCGTACACATAGCCACATATACTCACATATCATATTTTAAAATCAAATAATATCATACACACCATAATGCAACACTAGGCTTGGATGATCTCGACTCACAACTTAAGTCACTTAGTTGCTATACTTAGACAAAGTCTCCAAATTTTGGCTTCCTAACTCGATGTGCCTTTACTAAACTATCCAAGACCTATTGACCCTCACTTGGGCCTTTTTCTCTACTGACTTTATAATATCTTACAACCATGGTGGTCAACCTAGATCTCACTCCTAAGTGCTCTAAAACTATGTGATAAGTGAAAGTGCTCACTGGTGTAAATTTCAGAATGATATCTATGGTTCCTTGAGTGCATTACACACCCTTAAACTACTAGTTTTCCTCCAAAAATCTTACAAAAGACTCTCCTAACCTTAGGGCATCTCCCAAACTTGATGTGGCTCAAGGGCCTGGCTTGGGCCTCCTTGGGCCTAAGCTTAAAGTCCATGGTTCCCCTGTTTTTCTGGGCAGAAAACATCCTGACTTGAATTAACTTGCGACACCAAGTTCTAACTCATACCCTATGAACTATGGTTGGAAAAACTTCTCTGACACTCCCTCTAACTAAGGCCCAACAGGGCCTAATGAGGGCCTACCCATGACATGGTCAAAACTTCCAATTTCTAAGTTGCAACAAAACTGTCCCTGCTGGACAGATTTTGTGATTTCACTTGTGCACCTAACCAAACGACTTGGAAACCTCCAACCAACACCTAAAACCTTTTATATACTCCTAATGCTTGCTTCTGGTGGCTTGGGCCTTAAAGTGCACATCAATGACATGGAATTTGTTTTTCCCATTCCCTGTTGTAGACTGGAAGTTGGAAACGGATCAAAACTCACTCTAAACCTTAGGGTACTAAACTGATTTTCTACGAAAACTAAAACTCTCCTTTCTCCAAGGTTTTTACTTGACAAACTCAACCACCAACAACCCAAATACCCAAACCAAGACTTAAACATGGTGATCTACTGAACCAACTTCCTTTCACTTAAAATAATCTTGGTGGAGATCATCCTTACCTAAGGTGCAACATGGCAAAACAAAGGAAATCACATTTCACAACTTACAAGTCATCAAGTTTTTGAAAATAACAAGTTATGTATTTTTATAAAATATATGCACGAATTATTACCATACATCAAGGAGCACTAATCAAGATTAACACCTTATCCCTACTGAAATTAAAGCTTACTAACAAAATCTTTCCAAATGATCAAAATCTTCCAACATTCCAAGTGATATCCACATGCATGCATAACTTCGAGTTTTACAAACCAAAACAACATATTTTCTAAATACAATCTATCATGAAATTGACATGCAAGCCTAGCGTAAGCTATATCTAGATGATCACTTAGCATGCAAAGAGTTTCATCAAGTTTTCACTACAAAATTCATGCGATTACCATATAAACATACAAGAATTGAACAAAGCAACAAGAATGATCTCAAGGACGATTCATTCGGCTCCCTTAAGGTCATGGTCGAATGAAATGGAAGGGAAATGGCCATTCAACATCAAGAGTTTCCTTCTCAAGACTTGGCACTTCACCATTCCTTGTAGTCCTCTCAAAAACAACCTTAAATCCATTAGAATCAAGGTTATACTTTGAGTTCCAACTAAAACCTTGACATGCAAACTTAAAACTTAAACTTTTTACTCAAAACTCTTTGAAGTATATATGATCATGATATGGGAAGTAGAATTTACTTGTATAGAAGGTGAGAGCTTGAATGAGGAATGAAGAAAAGGGGAGGGGGTTGGTTCTCGGCTAAAACCCGAGAGGAGAGGGGGAGGGCCGAGAGTGAGAGGGAGGAGGGAAGGAGGAGAGAGTGAGGTGTGGTGGAGTGTGAAATGATCATGACACTTTGCTTGTTTTATGGTTTTTGATTTGACAAAATATGAGTGGAAATGAGAATTGACAAGAATAACCTTTTAATTATACTTAGATCATTTTGCATGCAAGGACAAAGAAGGAATTTGGCTAGTAAAATGAGAGTTAGTGGGGTTGGAATTTCTCTTTAGCCCTTTAAATTGAATAAAAATGGATTTGCATGCAAGGGCAACCATGTAATTTGATAATTAATAAGCAACTTATTTTCAAAGATTTATTTTTATATAATAAAATAAAAGTTCAAAAATTATAAAATTTATACCATAAAATAATTTGGATTTTTAGAGATTTTATAAAACCACTTTCAAGATTTATGAACAAAATATCTTTTAAAAGGAAATTTCTCTAAGGCTTAGAATATTCCTTATAAAACAAAAATAAAGGAAATAAATAAACTTTTACTTTGATAAATCATGTACTACACATAAAAATTTTATAATGCAGAAATTCTCACTAACACATCGTGAAATCATTGATCATATTTACTTTCGACTTTAATATTATACCAAAACCACAAATAATATTACACGAAAATGCCGGTCGTAACATCCTCTCCCCCTTAAGGGATTCTGTCCCCAGAATCTAAGAGAACAGATGAGGATACCGGAAATACATACCAAACTCTAACTCCCAAGTCGATTCTTCGACCTTAGGGTTCCTCCAAAGTACTTTTACTAACTTTACTAACTTGTTTCTAAGACTCTTCTTGTGACGGCCTCAACCCCGGGGTCAGGAGTTGACATCACTAAACACAATTACCCAAATATTATAACAACAGAGTTACTATTATTAGAATATACTAACTTGACCCCAAACCAAGATCCGATCCAGGTTCAAGTATAATTCAGGTTTCTCATTATTACAAACTCTTTATTCACTATCTACGACACACTAACTTTATTCAGCAACTCTTCAGACCTCATGGTTTGATACAAACTACCTCAGAGGAGCCAGGTCCAGAAGGGACGGGAACACGAGTCGGTCTGACAGATCTTCTAGGCATCTGCAAAATATATGTAACAGTTTGCAAGGGTGAGCATAATCGCTCAACAGTACCAAATATGAATAACAGATTAAAACAGTAATGTAACAATAATGGGAACAGAGCTGTAATCATGATATCAACATTTCATAATGATAATCAAAGTAACTGGATATCACTAACTGGCATGCTTTGTGAAAACAACATTATAGTGTGCTGCGTAATACCAGAGTCCAATTTTAGCATGCTAATCATTTTATAAAAACCGTTGTATCAATAAATCATGTTTTCATATAATTCACAAATCCCAATCAGATACATAGCGGATATGTGAAGACAGCTGATCAGGCTATCAACACCAGACGGCTCTAACTGCCATCCCATCTACCTGTTCCGGAACTCAGAGACTAGCTAGGTCTCTGACCTGCTGGACTAATCGGTTTTATAATGCGCGCAACCGAATTAGCCTCTTACGCCACCTCAATAGGCCTACTCTAGCCCCAATGTATCCCATATCTGACCGTTTTATCCAGTTTTCAAAACACTTGTACCTATCTCCTTTCAAAATCATATATTTAACCAGCACACATATAAAAATCCAGTTCGCAAATCATTTCTTTCGAGATAGGTACCTTTTGAAGTTACTTCTCCCCAAAACAATTCGAAAACAGTGATTTTATAACTACGGGGGATACGTAACTTAAAACGTTTTTGTTCCATTACGAGAATAAAACACTTAGCTATTCATATACACTGAACCATAAAAGAATGGTCAGGGGTACTTGCCTTGCAACGCTTTACAAAACCCTAATAGCTTTCACACTGACTTTGATCCTGGAACAACTCGACTGGGATCTACAATTACAGAATACCCTAATTAGTTATACCGACATGCTTGATATCCTCAAATCCTAATAACCCAAATCCGACAACCCGACTCGTATTATTATTATACACATAATCATACAATTATATTTCTCGAACATAAATAGGGATATCACGTAAAACATAATTATGTATGATTACAAATATATTTTAGAAAATTTTGGCAGCAACTTCTTTATTTATAAGACTACCCGTCGTTTATAATCGACGTCAACAATTCTCAATAATCCACAATATTATTTATCCTTTTATACAACTTACATCCCAACACCAATCACAACTAATTATTTAAGTCCGAAAATATTTTACATAATTATTTTATTTTATTTATTTATAGAATTTAGGACTCAGAACATCGTCATCACCGTCCACCGTCCGCTCGTAGCGAGCCATCGCGGTACGGCGGCGAAATTTCCGGGGTACCCGATAATTCGGATTCCAACCAAAATTTCACTGATTTTTTTTTTAAAATTATTTTTTTACTGCACGGTATTTTATTTCACAAAATCAGTCAACAAAAATCCCTGCAATAACACAAACTAATTCATATTAAACCAACTGCACAATAATTAAGCCCATAATTAGAGCCCACTACTAAACCCAACTGTCAGGCCCAATAACAGGCCCAACAGAACCAACAGAATCAAGCCCAACAGAATCCAACACAGGGAAACAGCACAGCACAGGAACCACACGACCACAGCACATACGCGCCGTGCGCCGTGGCTCGCGCGCACACACCGCACAAAACATACACAACTCACACTCACAACACACACAACACACACAACACACACAACACCACACAATACACACAATCACACACAATCACACACAATCGCCTACCGCCGCCACCAACCGGAAACCGGCGGTAACAGCGGCCAGAGAAAGGAAGAGATATCAATGGAATACAAGAAAACAGGCAGCATAGTAATTACCGAGAGGAGGTGGAAGCAAGCGAAGGAAGAAGAAAATGAAAAAGGAACCGAGAACGAGAGAGAAGAGATAGAGCAACAGGGAGAGAAACAATAGAGAGATGATGTTTTAATTCTCCCCAAAGCCAACTGCTGACACGTATCTGTTAATTGGATACGTGTCAATTTCTTTTATAAGATTTTGACACGTATCCCAGATATACCCAGGAACTGAAATTTTGCCCCGAAAATTGAATTTAACGAAATAAGTTGCGAATAAAACAACCTCCGAAAATTACGAAAATATCTTTAAAATATTATAAATATCCTGAAGTAAATAAAAACGTAAATTTCAAAAAATTTAAACAATTTTTAAGGTACGCTTTATACCCACTTTTTAATAAATAACGAAACGACCCGCGCATGAAACGATTCCCGAAAATTTCCAAAATAATTTTAAAATTCTCCGAATAATACGAACTTAATAAAATATAAATTTCATAATTTTTAAAGATTCCCATAATTAAATATGGATTTTAGCATTTAAGACACTCAGAAAATCATTTGAAAATGAATAATTAACAAAATAATAATTTCTCAATTTTATAAAGTCCTAAAAATAATCATTGAAATTATAAAATTAGAAAACCAATTTTAAAGACAACCCAAATATTTATGAAATTAAAATTACAATAAAGTCACTTTTACAAGCAAAATAAAATCACATAACTCACCAATAAATCACATAATTCCAATCCCACATATCAACAAATCATAATTATTTATAAAACAATCAATAACCGCTGCCAAAATCAATACACATCTTTTATTTATTTACTTAAACTTTTATTACACTTCCAAATATTAGAAATAAAATTAAAGTACACGAGTCGTTATATTCCTTCCCCCTTAAAAAGATTTTGTCCCCAGAATCTGACTCATCTAAACAAATGAGGATATTTATCAAGCATGTCTGACTCTAATTCCCAGGTAGACTCTTCTACTCGAGGATTTCTCCATAAAACTTTTACTATAGGAATTGACTTATTTCTAAGGACTCGTTCCTTACGGTCTAGGATTTGAACTGGTTGTTCTACATAGGATAAATCTGGTTGAAGCTCAATCGGTTCATATTCTATAACTTGATTCAAATTAGGGACTTAGGGCTTCAACATAGATATGTGGAACACATTATGAATGTGTTGCCACTGCGGTGGTAACGCTACCTCGTAAGCAACCCTTCCCACTTTCTTCAAAACCTCAAAGGGTCCTATGAATCTAGGGCTAAGTTTACCCTTCTGACCAAATCGTACTAACCCTTTCCAAGGCGATACTTTTAGTAACACCAAAGCTCCTATCTCAAAGTCCATGTCTTTCCTATGCAAATCTGCGTATTTTCTTTATCTATCTTGAGCTGCTTCCAATCTTTTCCGAATCAACACTATAGCATCTCTAGTCTGCTGAACCAACTCAGGGCCTAACACTTTCTTTTCTCCTACTTCATCCCAGTACAATGGTGACCTACACTTTCGTCCATACAAAGCTTCATAAGGTGGCATCCCTATACTGGCATGGTAGCTGTTATTATATGAGAACTCAATCAAAGGTAGGTGCTCATCCCAATTACCCTTAAAATCTAGAACATAGACTCTCAACATATCCTCTATGGTCTGAATTGTTCTTTCACTTTGGCCATCCATCTGAGGATGATAGGCGGTGCTCATATTTAATTTCGTTCCTAAGCACTCTTGGAATTTAGTCCAAAACCTAAAATTAAATCTAGGGTCTCGATCCGATACTATAGAAACAGGAACTCCATGTTTGGTAACTATCTCATCCAAGTATAACTTCACTAGCCTTTCCAACGAATACCTCTCATTAATCGGAAGGAAATGCGCCGACTTAGTCAATCTATCAATGATTACCCAAATAGCATCATGATTCGCTCTCATATTTGGCAATCCCACTATAAAATCCATAGCAATGTCTTCCCATTTCCATTGAGGAATCTCCAGAGGTTGTAACAATCTACTCGGTCGTTGATGCTCTGCTTTCACCGTCTGACACGCGTGACATTTACTTACCCAATTGGCAATATCCTTCTTCATTCCTGGCCACCAAAAATTTCTCTTCAAATCCTGGTACATCTTGGTACTACCAGGGTGAATAGAAAACCTAGAGTTATGTGCTTCCTGCAATACTTCATTCTTCAACTCTGTTACATCATGAATCCATACTCTGGACGAAAACCTATATAAACCTTGACTATCTTTTTGAGTACACAACTCTTCTCCTGCCAAAGTATCCAACTCTTGCTCCATAACTCCTTCTTGACATCTTCTAATCTTTTCCATTAAGGCCGGCTGGAAAGTAATTTCATATAGTTGCTCTTGACTTCCGTTAGATCCTCGAACTTCAATTTCCATTCTTTCTAAGTCCCGTGCCAACTCTTCCGCAATCTTAATCATATTCAGCCTTTCCTTTCTACTCAAGGCATCAACCACTATATTGGCTTTACCTGGGTGATAATTAATCGAACAATCATAGTCCTTAATCAACTCCAACCACCTTCTCTGCCTCATGTTCAGATCTTTCTGCGTGAATATATACTTCAGGCTCTTATGATCGGTGTAAATATCGCATTTCTCTCCATACAAGTAGTGACGCCATAACTTCAAAGCAAATACTATAGCCGCCAATTCAAGGTCATGAACTGGATATTTTTGTTCGTGAGGCTTTAGTTGTCTAGAGGCATACGCAATCACTTTATCATGCTGCATTAACACACATCCCAATCCTTTCAGAGAAGCATCACTATAAATTACAAAGTTTCCCGTCTCATCTGGCAATGCTAACACTAGAGCCATCACTAATCTTCATTTTAACTCCTGGAAACTCTCTTCACACTTTTCCGTCCAAACGAACTTCTCATTCTTCCTTGTCAACTTGGTTAGTGGGGATGCAATCTTCGAGAAATCTTTCATAAACCTTCGATAATATCCTGCTAATCCAAGAAAACTTCTTATTTCCGTTGGTGTCTTTGGTCGCTCCCATTTTGATACGGCTTCAATCTTTACCGGGTCTACTTTGATACCTTCTTTACTTATTACGTGACCAAGGAACTGTACTTCCGTTAGCCAAAACTCACACTTAGAAAACTTAGCATACAATTGCTTTTCTCTTAACTTTTGAAGGGCAATCTGCAGATGCACCGCGTGATCTTCTGGATTCTTCGAGTATATGAGGATGTCATCAATAAATACAATAATAAACTTATCCAGATACTCCTTGTATACCCTATTCATCAAATCCATGAAAGCTGCTGGCGCATTCTTCAATCCAAACGACATTACTAGAAACTCGTAATGGCCATAACTTGTTCGAAATGCAGTCTTGGGGATATCCTCGGGCTTTATCTTCAATTGGTGGTAGCCGGACCTTAAGTCAATCTTTGAAAAGTAACATGCTCCCTTAAGCTGGTCAAACAAATCATCGATACGCGGAAAAGGATATTTATTATTTATCGTCAACTTATTCAGCTCTCTGTAATCAATACACAATCTCATACTTCCATCCTTTTTCTTCACAAATAATACTGGAGCACCCCACGGGGAAATACTGGGTCGAATAACTCATTTATCCAATAACTCCTGAAGTTGCTTAGCCAATTCTTTCATTTCAATTGGGGCCATTCTGTATGGGGCCTTAGAAACTGGTTCAGCTCCAGGTATCAAATCAATGGAAAACTCTATCTCACGATCAGGTGGCAATCCTGGTAATTCTTCTGGAAAAACATCAGGGAATTCTCTTACTACAGGGATGTCATCCAAAATAGGGGTCTCTTTCTTCGTATCCACTACATGAGCCAAGTACGCTTCACATCCTTGTCTCAGCAATTTTCTTGCTTGCATCACTGAGAGAAACTTCCTATCTTGCCTCTGCCCTTGGTAACTGATTCTTCTATTATTTGAGGTGTACAGAACAACTCTCTTTTTCTTACAATCAATATTTGCCCTATATCGAGACAACCAATCCATACCTAGAATAACATCAAAGTCTCCCAACTCAAAGGGTATTAAGTCAACAGGGAACATATACCCCGAAATCTCTAGGGAACAACTAGGACAAAATTGTTTTACAAGTACTTTATCCTTATTAGCCACTTCTATAGTTAAGGGTTCATCTAAATCTTCTAGCATCAATTGCATTTTATTCACACAACTCACAGATATAAAAGATTTGGACGCTTCCGAATCAAACAAAACGTTTACAGGTACGGAATTTAGAGTAAGCATACCTGCAACCACATCAGAATCATGAACTGGAGACTTCTGGGTCATCTTAAAAGTCCTAGCTCTCGCAGTACTAATTGCTGGTCCTTGAGACACACTCCTTCCCGCATTACCTTGGGTCACTGACTTGCAATTCCTAGCTATGTGTCCCACTTTGCCGCAACTAAAATAAGTAACTCCTTGAATCTGAGAATTACACTCCATGGAATAGTGACCTTTCTGTCCACACTTAAAACAATTAACATTCTCTCGGCACTGTCCACTGTGCTTTTTCCCACACATCTTACAATCAACTACTGGCTTACTCATCCTCGTCGGGGCAGAGTTAACTGATGTTGTACCGGGCTTAACTTGGGGAAAGTTCCGCCCTTTAAACTTTTTATTCTTATTTCTGCCGAACCAACGCTGAAACTTTCGACTTGCTATTCCTGATTCTGACTTTGCAGGTCCACTTTCAAATTTCCTTTTCTTCTCACCCTGCTCCTTTGCAACTAACTTCTGATCACTCTCTATCACCAGGGCAGCCTGAACTACCGAAGTATATGTCTTGAGTTGTAAGGCTACAACTCCACTCCTTATTTCTGGCTTCAACCCTTGTTGAAACCGCTTCGCTCTTTGGGCTTCTGAACTCACATATTCTGGTTTCATACGGGCCAACTCCGTAAACTTCGCTTCATATTCCGTGACACTCCTATTTCCTTGTTTCAGCTCTAAAAACTCCATCTCCATTTGACTTTGGAGACAAGCTGGAAAATACTTTTCCAAGAACTACTCCGTGAATCTGGCCCAGGGAACTGGACCTTCTCCTTCTAGGGCTCGTGTAGATTCCCACCAATAATTCGAATCATTTCTCAGAAAATAACTAGCATAATCAGTTTTTAAATTCTCACTCACCTTGGTGAGCGCAAACGCCTTTTCCATTTCCTTTAACCATATCCTGGAAGCAACGGGATCTACCTCTCCTTTAAACTCTGGGGCTTCACTGCTTGAAAAGACTTAAAACTAACACCTTGATTTGCCCCTCTCATCTCATGCTGCTGTTGGATTTGTAGTTGCTGCTGTTGGATTTGCTGTTGTTGTTGCTGTATGAGCTGTTGTTGCTGTTGTTGTTGCTGTTGCAATTGTTGCTGCTGTTGCAGGAATTATTGTTGCTGTTGGGCCAGCTGTATAGTCTGCTGACGCAACAAGTTCATCAAATCACTCATGGAAGGATCCCCAGCAGATCCGTTATTGGGCTGAGAATTTTTTTTTTGGTTGCATCTCCTGAAACATAATAGTCATATATAAGAGAATGGATTGCTCCAGCAGTTTATATTTATGCATCAGGAGAGCGTTGCCACTAAGACAATATTCTCATCCCCCATATAATTGGATCCGTCTTGAGTGAATGATTATAATCTAAAAATGCCAGCAACAGAAACAACAATAATAATAACAACAATAATAGCAACACATAATATGTAAAACTGAATAATAATATAAAGTAGCTGAAATACAATAACCAACAGAATCCAACCAGTACAACTAAAAATCCAAATACAAAGAACCATCCGAATACACACCAAAATTGGCTGTCATAACAGCCTCGCCTACTACAACCCATCACAACATAATGTACATATACAAAGTAAACAACCACAGAACTCCTAGAAGTCAACTCTGAGCTCTACATCCCTCTACTGCAGCTCTGTCTAGTCTCTACCACTGCCACCAATGGAACCTAGCTCAAACACTAGCCAGTTCACTAGGTCCTGATACTGCACAGCTCTGAACTCTGAACTAATGAAACGGTCAACAGACCTAGCCCTCTCTACAGCCATCTGGGTCAATGCTCTCACACGGGCTCACACCTCAAGAGAAGGGGCAGAAATACCCTGAAATGGTGCAATAGGTACCTGGTCCAACTGGGCAGCAAACTCTGGACTCTGATCTCTGATAAAGGAAGTATTCACCGCCCTATGGACATGATAAGGGATCGGTGAAGAAATACCACTAGGGGCCACAGGAGGTGCCGGAGGTCTCATCATGGAAGAACTGGGACCGCAGCCGGGAGGGAAATCCCTGACAGCAGACACAGACCTACGTACCCAACGGGGACGAGGACCAGATCCAGGAATGTCACGAGGCACAAAAGAAGGGACTGGTGGAGGAGGTATATGGGTCTCCTCGGCAACAGCATCAAGGGGTTTCTCCGAATCTGAGCTATCCGAATCAGAAGCCCGAGATGGAGAACTCGAAATCGCAATAGGCCACTGCCAACATAATAAATATACAGACAAGACACAACCAGGTCAAGGCAATTCTATCAAAACATTTAATAGATGTCAGGGTAACGCCGTAGGAACCCTCGACTGACTCTAAAGGTTTGCTCATCTATATGAGTTGCTGACTTATACTTAAAGACTCAAGCTATCACCTACTTAACATAATCCCTAACCAGAATCAGGGACTTGAACCTGTAGCTCTGATACCAACTGTGACGGCCTCAACCCCGGGGTCAGGAGTTGATGTCATTAAACACAATTACCCAAAAATTATAACAACAGAGTTATTATTATTAGAATATACTAACTTGACCCCAAACCAAGATCCGATCCAGGTTCAAGTATAATTCAGGTTTCTCATTATTACAAACTCTTTATTCACTATCTATGACACACTAACTTTATTCAGCAATTCTTCAGACCTCATGGTCTGATACAAACTACCTCAGAGGAGCCAGGTCCAGAATGGGCGGGAACACGGGTCGGTCTGACAGATCTTCTAGGCATCTGCGAAATATACGTAACAATTTGCAAGGGTGAGCATAATCGCTCAATAGTACCAAATATGAATAACAGATTAAAACAGTAATGTAACAATAATGGGAACAGAGCTGTAATCATGATATCAACGTTTCATAATGATAATCAAAGTAACTGGATATCACTAACTAGCATGCTTTGTGAAAACAACATTATAGTGTGTTGCGTAATACCAGAGTCCAATTTTAGCATGCTAATCATTTTATAAAAACCGCTGTATCAATAAATCATGCTTTCATATAATTCATAAATCCCAATCAGATACATAGCGGATATGTGAAGACAGCTGATCAGGCCATCAATACCAGACGGCTCTAACTGCCATCCCATCTACCTGTTCTGAAACTCAGAGACTAGCTAGGTCTCTGACCTGCTGGACTAATCGGTTTTATAATGCACGCAACCGAATTAGCCTCTTACGCCACCTCAATAGGCCTACTCTGGCCCCAATGTATCCCATATCTGACCGTTTTATCCAGTTTTCAAAACACTTGTACCTATCTCCTTTCAAAACCATATATTTAACCAGCACACATATAAAAATCCAGTTCGCAAATCATTTCATTCGAGATAGGTACCTTTTGAAGTTACTTCTCCCCAAAACAATTTGAAAACAGTGATTTTATAACTACGGGGGATACGTAACTTAAAACGTTTATGTTCCATTACGAGAATAAAACACTTAGCTATTCATATACACTGAACCATAAAAGAATGGTCAGGGGTACTTGCCTTGCAACGCTTTACAAAACCCTAATAGCTTTCACGCTGACTTTGATCCTGGAACAACTCGACTGGGATCTACAATTACAGAATACCCTAATTAGTTATACCGACATGCTTGATATCCTCAAATCCTAATAACCCAAATCCGACAACCCGACTCGTATTATTATTATACACATAATCATGCAATTATATTTCTCGAACATAAATAGGGATATCACGTAAAACATAATTATGTATGATTACAAATATATTTTAGAAAATTTTGGCAGCAACTTCTTTATTTATAAGACTACCCGTCGTTTATAATCGACGTCAACAATTCTCAATAATCCACAATATTATTTATCCATTTATACAACTTACATCCCAACACCAATCACAACTAATTATTTAAGTCCGAAAATATTTTACATAATTATTTTATTTTATTTATTTATAGAATTTATGACTCAGAACATCGTCATCACCGTCCACCGTCCGCTCGTAGCGAGTCATCGCGGTACGGCGGCAAAATTTCCGGGGTACCCGATAATTTGGATTCCAACCAAAATTTCACCGATTTTTTTTTTAAATTATTTTTTTACTGCACGGTATTTATTTCACAAAATCAGTCAACAAAAATCCCTGCAATAACACAAATTAATTCATATTAAACCAACTGCACAATAATTAAGCCCATAATTAGAGCCCACTACTAAACCCAACTGCCAGGCCCAATAACAGGCCCAACAGAACCAACAGAATCAAGCCCAACAGAATCCAACACAGGGAAACAGCACATCACAGGAACCACACGACCACGGCACACACGCGCCGCGGCTTGCGCGCACACACCGCACAAAACACACACAACTCACACTCACAACACACACAACACACACAACACCACACAATACACACACAATCACACACAATCACACACAATCGCCTATCGCCGCCACCAACCGGAAACCGGCGGCAACAGCGGCCAGAGAAAGGAAGAGACAGCAATGGAATACAAGAAAACAGGCAGCATAGTAATTACCGAAAGGAGGTGGAAGCAAGCGAAGGAAGAAGAAAATGAAAAAGGAACCGAGAATGAGAGAGAAGAGAGAGAGCAACAGGGAGAGAAACAATAGAGAGATGATGTTTTAATTCTCCCCAAAGGCAACTGCTGACACGTATCTATTAATTGGATACATGTCAATTTCTTTTATAAGATTTTGACACGTATCCCAGATATACCCGAGAATTGAAATTTTGCCCCGAAAACTGAATTTAACGAAATAAGTTGCGAATAAAACAACCTCCGAAAATTACGAAAATATCTTTAAAATATTATAAATATCCTGAAGTAAATAAAAATGTAAATTTCAAAAATTTTAAACAATTTTTAAGGTACGCTTTATACCCGCTTTTTAATAAATAACGAAACGACGCGCGCATGAAACGATTCCCGAAAATTTCCAAAATAATTTTAAAATTCTCCGAATAATACGAACTTAATGAAATATAAATTTTATAATTTTTAAAGATTCCCATAATTAAATATGGATTTTAGTATTTAACACACTCAGAAAATCATTTGAAAATGAATAATTAATAAAATATTAATTTCTCAATTTTATAAAGTCCTAAAAAAAATTATTGAAATTATAAAATTAGAAAACCAATTTTAAAGACAACCCAAATATTTATGGAATTAAAATTACAATAAAGTCACTTTTACAAGCAAAATAAAATCACATAACTCACCAATAAATCACATAATTCCAATCCCACATATTAACAAATCATAATTATTTAAATAACAATCAATAACCGCTGCCAAAATCAATACACATCTATTATTTATTTACTTAAACTTTTATTACACTTCCAAATATTAGAAATAAAATTAAAGTACACGAGTCGTTATACTTCTCTTGCCAGTCGAGTATTTTGACAAGTTGCTCCACAAATGACAGGTCTGCCTGAATTTCTACAGGTTCATATTCTATCACATGGCTAGCGTCAGGATTGTACTTCTTAAGCAACGACACATGGAACACATTATGCACATGCTGATACCGAGGTGGTAAGGCTAACTCGTAGGCTACCTTCCCCACTTGACTCAAAATTTCAAAAGGACCTATATATCTAGGTGCTAACTTCCCTTTCTTTCCAAATCTAGACAACCCTTTTCTAGGCGACACCTTCAGCAAAACAGCTTCGCCTACTTGGAATCTAATATCCTTACCCGCTGGATCCGCATACTTTCTCTGTCTATCTTGAGTAGCAAGCAACCTTCTCTAAATTAACTTGACTGTGTCATGCAACTGTTGCACCAATTCCGAGCCGAGAATCCTTCCTTCTCCTACTTCATCCCAACTTGTCGGTGATCTAAATTTTCGCCCGTACAAAGCTTCGTATGGTGGCATACCAATATTGGAATGATAGCTATTGTTGTAAGAGAATTCAATCAATGGCAAGTGGTCGTCCCAACTTCCTGCAAAATCGATTGCACAACTGCGCAACATGTCTTCGATTGTTTGAATTGTCCTTTCGCTCTAACCATCAGTCTGCGGGTGGTACGCCGTGCTCATATTTAACTTCGTGCCAAGACTTTCTTGAAATTGCTTCCAGAATCTCGAGTTAAATCGGGGATCTC
Source organism: Apium graveolens (assembly GCF_009905375.1). Lineage (NCBI taxonomy): Eukaryota > Viridiplantae > Streptophyta > Magnoliopsida > Apiales > Apiaceae > Apium > Apium graveolens. The sequence continues at coordinate 106,867,581 of NC_133651.1, read as the reverse complement.
TGTCTGAAACTATCGATACGGGTACTCCATGTCTTAGTACAATTTCACGCACGTACAGATGAACCAATTTGTCCAATGACGACTTCTCATTAATTGGAAGGAAATGCGCTGACTTCGTAAGACGATCAACTATAACCTATATAGCGTCATGTCCGGATTTCGTTCGCGGTAGTCCCACTATAAAGTCCATAGTAATATTTTCCCATTTCCATTCTGGAATCTTTAGGGGCTGAATTAATCCGCTTGGTCGTTGATGTTCTGCCTTCACTTTCTGACAAGTATAACACTTCGCAACCCATTTCGCCACGTCTCGCTTCATATTTGGCCACCAAAAATTCTGCTTTAAGTCCCGATACATCTTAGTGCTTCCCGGGTGGATTGAAAATTTCGAATTGTGAGCTTCTTGTAGGATCTCATTCTTTAATTCAGGTACATGAGGAATCCAAATTCTGGAGGAAAACCTTAGTATCCCTTGCTCATCCTTTTGAGTATTAATCTCCTCTCCAGTTAGCTGATTCTTCTCTTTCTCCATTACTTCTTCTTGACATTTCTTTATCCTTTCCACTAGTGTTGGCTGAAAAGTCATTACGCGACAAACTTCTTCAACTTTTCCACAATCACAAAGTTCCAGTTCAAATCTCTTGATCTCTTCAGACAATTCCTTTGGTGTTGCCATCATATTTAGTCTCTCCTTCCTGCTTAGAGCATTGGCCACAACATTCGCCTTTTCAGGATGGTAATTTATCGAGCAGTCGTAGTCCTTGATCAATTCCAGCCATCTCATCTGCCTCATATTGAGCTCCTTCTGAGTGAAAATGTACTTTAAACTCTTGTGATCTGTGTAGATTTCACACTTTTCTCCATAGAGGTAATGTCTCCAAATCTTAAGTGCGAACACTATGGCGGCTAGTTCCAAGTCATGCGTTGGGTACTTCAACTCATACGGTTTCAACTGTCTTGACGCATACGCGATCACCTTACTGTGCTGCATTAACACACAGCCCAATCCCTTATGTGAAGCGTCGCTGAATATCACAAAGTTTCCTTGGTCATCTGGAAGTACTAACACCGGAGCTGTTACCAACCTCTCTTTCAACTCTTGAAAGCTATCCTCATATTCAGCACTCCAATCAAACTTCTGATTCTTCCTGGTTAACTTGGTCAATGGCGTGGTGATTTTCGAAAAATCCTTGACAAACCTTCTATAGTATCCTGCCAATCCTAGAAAACTTCGCACTTCCGTAGGAGTCTTTGGCCTTTCCCAACTCATAACCGCCTCAATCTTTGCCGGATCCACTTTAACTCCTTCATTTCCAATGACGTGCCCCAAGAATTGAACTTCCTTTAACCAAAACTCACATTTGGAAAACTTGGCATACAACTTCTCTTGACGAAGTATCTCCAATGCTCTCCAGAGATGTTGCTTATGTTCTTCTTCCGACTTAGAATAAATAAGGATGTCATCAATGAATATCACTACAAACTTATCCAAATACTTCTTAAATACTCGATTCATCAGATCCATAAACGCGGCCGGGGCATTAGTCAATCCAAACGGCTCCCCATGGCGACGTACTTGTCTGTATCACTCCCTTATCCAACAATTCTTGTAGCTGGCTCGCCAACTCTTTCATTTCTGCTGGTGCCATCCTATATGGGGCCTTTGAAACTGGTTTCGTGCATGGAGCAAGGTTGATCTCGAACTCCATTTGTCGATCTGGTGGTAAGCCTGGTAGTTTATCTGGAAACACATCTGGGAACTCGTTAACTACGGGGATATCTTCTATGATGGGGTTGCCTTTTTCTGAATCCACTACATAAGCTAGGAACGACTCACAACCTTTTCTAAGTAACTTCTTAGCCTGAACGATTGTAAGAAATAGTTGCTCTTGCCTCTGCCCCTTAAATACTACCTTCTCTCCACTCTTCGTCTTTAAATACGCTTTCTTGGTCTTACAATTAATCTCATCGTTATTCTTCCCTAACCAATCCATTCCTAAAATTATATCGAACTCTCCTAACTTGAAGAGTATCAAGTCGGCTGAAAACTTATACCCCGAAATATCAATCTCACACTTCGGACAGAATTGATTCTCGAGAATCTTCTCTTGGTTCACAATTACCACATTTACTACCTCGCTCATAACCATTTTATCACATTGAAGTTTATCAACAAAAGTTTCTGATATGAAAGATCTTGTTGCTCCCGAATCAATCAATACTTTAGCTTTGACATTATTGAGTAAAAGTGTACCTGCTATCACCTCAGAATTCTGAACAACATCCTTCATCTTCAGATCGAATGTCCTTGATGTTGCTTGCGGGGTTGTTGTAGGTGGTGGAGGTAATGCCAATACCTCGGCTGGAACACTTGCACTGGTACTTGCCACATTCATCAGAGCTTTGACTGATCCGGTTGCATTGCACTCCCTAGCTATGTGTCTAGTCTTTCCACATTTATAACATGTAACTCCTGGCTTCGGCATTTTGCACTCATTTGCCAAATGTCCCTTCGGGTTACACCCATGCTCAGTTTATTACACACTCCAGGGTGCCTTCTTCCATAGTGCTTGCATTCCGGTCTCTGGGACCTGTTTTCTCCAACTTGTCCTTGGCTTGCCTGGTTGTTCCCCCTTGATTCTTGCCTTTTGCCCAAATTCCCTTTCTTTTGGAAATTTCCGCCCTTATGGAATCCAATCCTCTTTACATTTTGATCTTGTGAACTTCCGGCTTCAGACTTTTTTCCATAAAATGGAACCTTCCTCTTCTTGTTATCCCTTTCCTTCCTTGACTGCATCCCATTATTCTCAATCAGAGCAGCTTTCTGTACTACTCCCGCATAGGTTTCAAGCTCAAACATAGCCACTCTATCTCTGATCCAAGGCTCCAATCCTTGCTGAAATTTATTTGTTTTTTCCTCCTCAGTGCTGGTATACTTTGTCACAAACCTTGACAACTCAGTGAACTTCTTTTCATACTCTAGTACAGTCATGTTCCCTTGCTTCAACTCAAGAAATTTAAGCTCCATCTGATTCTGCATGTACTTAGGGTAATACTTTTCCAGAAATAACTTCTTAAATCTCTCCCAAGAAACCTGCTGAGTTGCTTCCATAGCTTTTACTGATTCCCACCAATAGATGACTTTGCCCTTCAAGAAGTAGGTAGCATATGGCGTATTCTGATCGTCTCCTAACTGTACCAACTCAAAAGCCCTTTCCATTTCCTTAATCCATGTGTTAGCTATTACTGGATCAGTGGTATCATGAAATGCATGTGGATTTTACATTCTGAAATGCCTTGAAAGTGACAACTTGTCTAGGTGGTACTGGTGGTTCGGGTGGTTGGTGTGGTTAACGATTATCTTGGTTTTCAATTCATTGTTGAAGGTTAGTTGTTGTTGAGCTATAGCATTGGTTTGCTGTTGCAAAGTTTCCAGTAGTCGAAGAATATTTTGGTCTGGGGTAGATGTGGTTGTTGGGTTCTTCTTTTTGGGAGGCATGATCCTGAAATAAGAGTTATGTTAAAACATATATGAATGATGGAGTAATTTGAGGGTATCGCATGGCATTCTTATTTACATATGAGGTCAAGTTTCAAATTAAGCAGATATGGCGATGCCGATAAAAGCGTAAAATAACAGTTGAGAGCATATGGAACAATAGTGCATGATTATTGAAATTTAAAGGTCACAATACATCTGGATTAGGATAATGTCTGATTCTAGGATCAACAGGCTTATTTAAAGGAAACAACTGGGAATTCTACGAAGTCTGATAGTACAACAACATGAAAAGGTAAATGGAAAGAACTAAGGCTCCACTCCATCTGAACGGGGCTTGGTAGTTTTCTCCTCTCGAAGCGTCTTCACAATACTCTGGAGCTCATCTGCCACCATCTGGATGACATACTGGCTGGTGCGGTCTCGGTGCGATGGCATCTCCCCAAGCTTAGTGTTGACGTACTGAACCAAGGTCTCAAGTCTCGTAGTCATCTGCTCCTTGGGCTTCCCTTCATAGTTCTAGCTGTCCGGGTACACGCTCTTCAGTCGGTCTATCAGTCGGTCGTACTTGCCCTGAAGCATGTCAAACTCGCGCCTCAACTCGGCATACACGGAGAAAGCAATAATGTCGTCCGACCCGGAGGATGACGAGGAATGCGCCCTTTGCTGACAAACCAATAAGAGGAGTATTTATAAATTTACTTAACCTACTCTCTCGCATATTATCTATAGCCTATACGTAAACACAACATAATCCAAGATCTTATAGTTTAGGGTTTGGAACAGCCCAACACTACCATCTATTACAACTGATTTTAATATCGAATCCTCACACATAACTATCTCTTATTCTACCTGAGCTCGAACATACGCATCAGCGTCACAGGTCTTACGAGCGGTCTGCTTGAATCTAACCATAGCTGCTAGCTGAAATATCAGGGTAAAGCAAGAAGTGAGCCAAATGCTCAACAAGTGCCAAACAATATGATAAAAAGCATAAATCGAGATATATTTTTAAAGAATGTCAATGTGAAGACATAACCAATGATAACAAGAGATAAAACTTTGGGTGATGGTATCATTTGCTTGTATCAAAACAATTTCAAAATAATATCTTAATCAAAATCATTTTTTGATGGTACGGATTACAGCCGGTGATCAGCCGCGAAGTAATCCTGAACCTCGCTGGGTTCTATAACATTAATGGGATCCCTAGGCAACTTTTAAGCCTACATAATAAGTGTGGAAAGGACTCACATCTCAGTCCAGATCCACTATTCAGAGAAAACATTTATCCCCCTTTGGGATTGAAAATCCACATTTTAATCATTTCAAAAACTGATGCCGATTGGTAATAAAATCTCTTAAACAATAAACCTTTTTATCAAGGGATTATAGATCAAATTTTGAAACACTGGAAATAGGACACTAAATCTCAGGGCCATGATCCACTAAACTTTACTCTATTAGGTATAGGGAAGGTTTTCATAAACAAGAACTTTGACAAGGAAATTTAGCAAGGCTATTGGATAATAAGAAAGAATAATGCCAATCTAGGCTTAAAGCAATGGTTTTAGACAAGGTACAAGTACTAGAACATTAAGAAGGTAAGCTTCGTGAATACCAAGGGTGTTAAGGTATGAAGAAATGATCTTTAGCTCAAGGTATATCAGGATTGTCAAATTTTAGGGTAAGAAAGAGGGGTATAAATCAATTATGGACAACTTTGATGAATATCTGGCTTTTAGGTATCAAGGTAAAGTTTCTATAGGGGTTCAAGCATCAGGATGAAATATCAATACTTTAGGAATCATTGGCATGTTAATCAAGAGGATCAATCAAGTATTATAACAACTCTTTATTTTATCATGGTATTCAAATTACTTCAATATACTATCATGAAAAGACTTGTGAACTACTTGCAATACGTACTCGAGGGTTCATGGCATTTCTATATGATTCAAAGATAAACATAAGATACGCTTGATTTAAATATATCAAAATGACTCAGGATAGTTGCATCAATATATATGAACTTTTATAGTAAATACGAAAGACAAGTTGAATCACTTGCACAATATAAGTTTACAAGGGAAGGACACTTGCCTTGAGAAAGGCTGGTCTGGTCTGACTGGTAGGAGCAACTGGAAGCTTCACTCGACCTTTATGGCAAGTTTACCCTCGTCTCGAGATCCTACGTAATAATAATAATCCTCATTATAATATAATCTCACCAACTTAACCTATTTACAACACAAATGGCACTTAGGCCTATATGCACACAATTTATATTCACCTTATAAATATAATCGTACACATAGCCACATATACTCACATATCATATTTTAATATCAAATAATATCACACACACCATAATGCAACACTAGCCTTGGATGATCTCGACTCACAACTTAAGTCACTTAGTTGCTATACTTAGACAAAATCTCCAAATTTTGGCTTCCTAACTCGATGTGCCTTTACTAAACTATCCAAAATCTATTGACCCTCACTTGGGCCTTTTGCTCTAATGAATTTATAATATCTTACAACCATGGTGGTCAACCTAGATCTCACTCCTAAGTGCTCTAAAACTATGTGATAACTGAAAGTGCTCACTGGTGTAAATTTCAGAATGACATCTATGGTTCCTTGAGTGCATTAGACACCCTTAAACTACTAGTTTTCCTCCAAAACTCTTACAAAAGACTCTCCTGACCTTAGGGCATCTCCCAAACTTGATGTGGCTCAAGGGCCTGGCTTGGGCCTCCTTGGGCCTAAGCTTAAAATCCCTGGTTCCCCTATTTTTCTGGGCAGAAAACATCCTGACTTGAATTAACTTGTGACACACGGTTCTAACTCATATCCTATGAACTATGGTTGGGAAAACTTCTCTGACACTCCCTCTAACTAAGGCCCAACAGGGCCTAATGAGGGCCTACCCATGACATGGTCAAAACTTCCTATTTCTAAGTTGCAACAAAACTGTCCCCTGCTGGACATATTTTGTGATTCCACTTGTGCACCTAACGAAACGACTTGGAAACCTCCAACCAACACCTAAAACCTTTTATATACTCCTAAGTCTAGCTTCTGGTGGCTTGGGCCTTAAAGTGCACATCAATGACATGGTCAAAACTCACTCTAAACCTCAGGGTACTAAACTGATTTTCTGCAGAAACTAAAACTCTCCTTTCTCCAAGGTTTTTACTTGACAAACTCAACCACCAACAACCCAAATACCCAAACCAAGACTTAAACATGGTGATCTACTGAACCAACTTCCTTTCACTCAAAATAATCTTGGTGCAGATCATCCTTACCTAAGGTGCAACATGGCAAAATAAAGAAAATCACATTTCACAACTTACAAGTCATCAAGTTTTTGAAAATAACAAGTTATGTATTTTTATAAAATATATACACGAATTATTACCATACATCAAGGAGCATTAATCAAGATTAACACCTTATCCCTACTGAAATTAAAGCTTACTAACAAAATCTTTCCAAATGATCAAAATCTTCCAACATTCCAAGAGATATCCACATGCATGCATAACTTCAAGTTTTACAAACCAAAACAACATATTTTCTAAATATAATCTATCATGAAATTGACATGCAAGCCTAGCGTAAGCTATATCTAGATGATCACTTAGCATGCAAAGAGTTTTATCAAGTTTTCACTACAAAATTCATGCCATTACCACATAAACATACAAGAATTGAACAAAGCAACAAGAATGATCTCAAGGACCATTCATTCGGCTCCCTTAAGGTCATGGCCGAATGAAATGGAAGGTAAATGGCCATTCAACATCAAGAGATTCCTTCTCAAGACTTGGCACTTCACCATTCCTTGTAGTCCTCTCAAAAACAACCTTAAATCCATAAGAATCAAGGTTATACTTTGAGTTCCAACTAAAACCTTGACATGCAAACTTAAAACTTAAACTTTTTACTCAAAACTCTTTAAAGTATATATGATCATGATATGGGAAGTAGTATTTACTTGTATAGAAGGTGAGAGCTTGAATGAGGAATGAAGAAAAGGGGAGGGGGTTGGTTCTTGGCTAAAACCCGAGAGGAGAGGGGGAGAGCCGAGAGTGAGAGGGAGGAGGGAGGGAGGAGAGAGTGAGGTGTGGGTGGAGTGTGAAATGATCATGACACTTTGCTTGTTTTATGGTTTTTGATTTGAAAAAATATGAGTGGAAATGAGAATTGACAAGAATAACCTTTTAATTATACTTAGATCATTTTGCATGCAAGGACAAAGAAGGAATTTGGCTAGTAAAATGAGAGTTAGTGGGGTTGGAATTATCTCTTTAGCCCTTTAAATTGAATAGAAAAGGATTTGCATGCAAGGGCAACCATGTAATTTGATAATTAATAAGCAACTTATTTTCAAAGATTTATTTTTATATAATAAAATAAAAGTTCAAAAATTATAAAATTTATACCATAAAATAATTTGGATTTTTAGAGATTTTATGAAACCACTTTCAAGATTTATGAACAAAATATCTTTTAAAAGGAAATTTCTCTAAGGCTTAGAATATTCCTTATAAAACAAAAATAAAGGAAATAAATAAACTTTTACTTTGATAAATCATGTACTACACATAAAAATTTTATAATGCAGAAATTCTCACTAACACATCGTGAAATCATTGATCATATTTACTTTCGACTTTAATATTATACCAAAACCACAAATAATATTACACGAAAATTCCGGTCGTAACATATTGATATTTGTTTGTAAAAATAAAAATAAAAATAAAAATAAATTGAATTATTAAAAACTGCCATGTTTTAGAAAATAGGACACGTACCCCTTTTTAGAAAATCGGACTGATTTGCAAAATAACGAACAAATGCACGGGCAGCCATACACTGGAAAAATACTGAAATAATTTTAAAAATCCTAAAATAATTAATTACATATAAAATAAAATTTTCATAATTTTTGAATCATTTTTGAAATTAATAAAAATACCCCACTTTAGTTCACAAAGAAAATCATTTAAAATGAAATAATTGACAAAATATTATTTTCTGAATTTTATAAATTCTTCTAAATATTTAATGAAATTATAAAGCCCTAAATTTTTTTTATGGAAAATAGACAATTTTATAGAAATTAATCACTACAACAACCCCTAATAAATAGGATTTAATAACACAACTCGACAAACAGATAAAAATAAAATACACAAACTCTCTAGAATATAACCACATAAACATGTAATCACCATATACACATAATTTCATATCCGAGAATCATGCCACACATGTTTTTCAACTAACCATATATTTTACTATAATAATGAACATACAAGTCGCGAAAATCCCGGGTATTACAAATAACCTCGAAACGTATTATTTAACTACCACTTTTTATTTCGATAATTACAAAATAAATTTATTAATTGTTATTTGGATCAAGAATCATCATTTTTAATAATCCGTCGGCTCAACGAGATCATTGTCGACAGCGGCATAACTCCGACGGTGCCCGTACGGGTCTCCAGCCAGAGCTTCACCATAATTCACAAACCGAATAATTTATTCGATTATCAATTCATAAAATCACGTAAATTCATGCAACATCAATAGAGAATTTGAACAAAAGCTTCGAATTCCAGAAAACTACACCAAATCGGCCTGCTAGAATTCACTACCACCACAGCTGAGATATACACACGCTTACGCGTGTGTATGCATATGCTAACACCCCGACTGAACCAAGGCCAGGGTGGGCGGAACAGAACAGGACACCGAAAAAGAAAGGCGGCATCAGAACTTACCAAAACCGAGAGTAAAATCGGACAGGAATTAGGGAAGAAACGGGGAAAATGAAGAGAGGGAAGAGATTGACAGGAGAACTCGAGATACTGCAGGGCAATCAAGAGGAAACAAGAATGAAGCCGAGTACAGGGGGGATAAACACGGTTGTGTTTATCTCTTCTCCTTATATTTATTATTTTTTTTAAAAAAATAACCAACAGGTTGACACTTATATACAGCACACTGCCACATCTCTTCTTTATTTGCCACGCGTCCTTTTTACTGCCTGTAAACCATGATTTTATTCCGCGTTTTGCCATATACGAACCGAGATGCACTTAAAACGACTTCAGAAAATTATGAAATCAATCTTAAAATATTATAAATATCCCCAAGTTAATAGAAACGTAAATTTCATAAATTTAAAACAATTTCTGAAACACAATTTATACCCGCTTTTATCAATTAAACGAATCGAGGCGCGGGTGAAATTAATCCTAAAAATTCCCAAATAACATTAAAATTCTCGGAATATTCCAAACTTGAATAAATATGTGTTTCATAATTTTTGAAGAATTCTGGAATTAAATACGGATTTTACAAATAAATGCAATCAGAAAATCATAACGGGCTAGATAATTGATGAAATATTGGCTTCTAAATTTTATAAAATCCAAAAATAATTATTGTAATTAGAAAACCATAAAAACAATTTAGAGACATTTCAAATATTTATTCAAATAAATTTTCATTAAATCCACTTTTAAAAGTGAAAACAATTTAGTACAACTCAATAAATAATTACGCGAACAACCCGGTACACCATAAATCACACATATTTTATTTATTTAATTATTCAGTAATTACACACTTAAATAGTATAAAAGTATACGAGTCGTTACAATAAGTAGCAGTTTTAAAGTGTGACTTTTTCATGAACTTGAGAGATGAAGAATCATTTTAGGAAGGTTGACATTTAACCAACATTAAGAAAAAGATTAGATGAGTTGTTCGTGTGTTTTTGTGGCTGGGTTTCAAGACTGATTTGTACAAGTTAGGGTCGTGACTCTACATATATAAGAATTACATCAATCTGAATTTGAGAAAGATATAGACTCAATAAATGAGATGCCTTTTCTTCTAAAATGAACAGTTGAACTCACAAGGTGGGTGATTTAGAATTAGAGCATTCTTGTGGTAATGTGGATGCATTCTTCACTTTCATGGAGCTTCAGTAAACTATAGGAGATTTGAAAGTATCTTCCACTCATATAGCATTCTCAAACCCTGGTTCCCTTTGTAAGGGACCACCACATTTTTGAATTTCCTACCATTGATAAATCAAGATAGTTTGACTTATTGTCTTATCATTTTATGTAACACCCTTCTAATTCGGGGTCTAGATCGGGGGTTATTACCAACTACCAAAATAAATTAAATTGTATAATAATTATATGAACATACATCTAACCCCCTTCATACTACTATTCGGGATCGTTAAGGTTAAGGTATGAAGACAAGAACACAACACTACTATTATTACATTCTCAAATTCAAAATCTTATAACATCTCTATTTATTACAAACCAAACAGTCTAAACATGTTTTAAAACTAGTTCCATTTTATTCAAACACACACAAGAACAATCCAAGCTAAACCTGATCTGGTAATTCAAAGATCTCTTCCTGGATAGGGATTAGCACTCTTGGTGCCAGAGGGTCCCACCTTTTCACTCGCTTCTTTACAACCTGAGTACGAACTGGCTTTATTCTCGGACTTTACTGAAAGATAAAAGTGAGAAATAACAAGCGTGAATCAGAATTGCTCAGCAAGTCCATAATATATATATATATATATCAGTATCACAAAATTAATTCAAGTGAAACTGATAAATAATAGGTAAGAAATTTCAATTGGTATCTGTTTATATCTGTAATGAATAAGGAATGCCGTTATCGGAGATTAACAATAAATTAGACTGGACACAAGAACCAACATATACACTATAACTTGTCGATCAGTCAAGATATAATGCGGATCTATGCCCATCCGTAAAGACCCACCATGTTGGGTAATGAATGCAACACAGTGGGGTTGTTAGGAATATGTTGTGAACTTGATGATAAGTTAAACAAATCACCTTAGTAGATTTAACTTAGTGAATTTGTAGCACTCGACGGATGATCTAATATAGTCCCGACGGATAAACCTTACAGTCCTGATGGATGATAGATTAACATCCATCGAGTGAGTAGCTTATGTAATAATAAGAATTATAGCACATTTCTTCAAACAACTTTGTGTAGATTCTGTAGGAGTATATGAGTCATGTTGACTACTAGTGGATATATAGAATAGGTTGATTACTTGTAAATATGAGATGTCTTGTAATTATGTATAAGTTAATTGGAGTCAAGTGACAAATAGCTACCTGACGGATAATCAACAAAGCTACCCGGTGGATGATCAACAAAGCTACCCGATGGATGACAAACATGTACCCGACGGATGATCAAATTCAAATATCTGTTGACAGTGACTACACAGTCACATGTGTTGGGAGTTTGCTAAAGCAATGTGGCAGCCTGTTAAGCAGGAATTTGAGAATAAAGAAGCATTAACATTTCCATGCAATTGTGAAGATATTCAAAGATGCTGGAATAGAGTAGTGAAGCAGCATGGAGTTAGACTAGATATTTTTTGTTTTATTATCTTGTCCTATTATCATGTAAACTTGGTGATATATAAAACAAGTTTAGCTAGTAGAATATTCAACTAAGCAAACACATTATAAAGAGAGACAGAAAAAGCTATACTTGTCAAGAATTTCTCTGTAGTTTGTTTTTTCTACTTGTAAAGCAGCTGCGAGCCATTCTAAGCTACACAGAGTTCTCAAACTGATATATATATATATATATATATATATATATATATATATATATATATCTGGTGGATACATTCAAATCCACCAGAAAGTTTTAAAAACTTGTTTTTTTATTACTTTGTGTTTTGATTTATATAACTCTTTCATTCCACACTCTGCAAATCAAACACTTATATATATATATTCAATTAGAACAGTTTTTAAAATCTGGGAAAAGTAGCCAGAATTACATTCAACCCCCCTTCTGTAATTCTTGTTATATTGTTAGGGAATAACAGGTGTGAATGTGTTTTAAGCAATTTTAATGTCTTTTTGAACTTTTAATAATGGTGAATAAAGTAGTCTATGATGTAGAGATAATGTATTTTAACTGAATAATTAAAAAATGCATATGAACACCATTATCTTTCAAAACTCACTTAATTTTATATTAATATCAAGCTAGTGTTCGCTTCAAATTTCTGGGTTCTTAGTATGTTAAGAACTCAGCTTATCTCATTAACTGTAAAACAACCAAAGAGGTTTGGGACACAATCCAGATTATTTGTGATGGTACTGAGCAAGTAAGGGAGAACAAGATGCAGCTACTGATTCAACAATATGAGCATTTTCACTGTGAAGAAAGTGAGTCACTCACTGATATTTTTAGTAGATTTCAAAATCTACTAAATGCTCTGAAGTTGCATGGAAGAGTTGATCAAACAAAAGACTCTAACCTCAAGTTCCTTAGATCTCTTCCAAAAGAGAGGAAGCCAATGACAGTTTCATTGAGAAATTCTCAGGATTATAAGGAGTTCATCTTGGAGAGACTGTATGGAATCCTAAAAACTTATGAGCTTGAAATTGAGCAAGATGAGAGGATGGAGAAAGGATGGACGAAAGGAGGGTCCATAACACTGGTTGCTGGGTTAAAGAAAGAGAAAGAGATGAAGGTAGAAGCTGTTGAGTCTACATCAGAGGTCTTTGAAAGCAAGGGTAAAGGGCTGGTAGCTGAAAATGAAGATCAGTTAAGTCAAGATGACATGGATGATATTGATGAGCATTTAGCATTCGTATCCAGAAGATTTACCAAGCTCAAGTTCAAAAAGAATTTTGGAGCAGCCAAGCCAAGTAGAAACATGGTGGATAAATCCAAATTCAAATGTTTCAAGTGTGGCTTGGCAGGGCATTTTTCCTAGAGTGTAGAAAGTCAGATTCTAGCAAGAAGAAGTTTGAGCTTGTTGATTATAAACAGAAATATTTTGAGTTTCTCAAGAAAAAGGAAAGGGCTTTCATTTCACAAGAAAATGACTGGGCAGCTGATGGATTGGATGAAGATGAAGAAACAAGCTATGTCAACCTAGCCCTGATGGCCAAGTCTGATGAAACAGAAACAAGTTCTTCAAGTAATCATGTAATCACCACTAACCTAGCACATTTATCTAAAGCTGAGTGTAATGATGCAATTAATGACATGTCCACAGAATTATATCACTTGCGTGTTACACTTAAGTCCCTCACTAAGGAAAATGCTAAAATTAAAGAAAACAATTTGTTTTTAAGTGAGAGGAATAATATGCTAGAGTCTCAGTTTATTAAATTTGAAAAATTGAGAATTGAGTGTAGGATTGCTAAGGATGAATTAACTGAGTCCTTGAAAAAAGAAGAGATTTTAAAGAAGCAGCTTGAACGAGAACAGGAAGTGATTAAGGCATGTAAATCATCCAGAGATGTCTATGCTGAAATCACTAAAGTTCAAGGTATTGAGTCCTTTTGTGATGCAGCTTGGAAGAAGACTAAGGAGAAGCTGTAATCCAATTTGGTTGAAGGATTGTTGACAGATGTGGACTCGACGGATGATGAAAATATCTGTCGGATAATAAAAAGGATTATCTGTGAGTAAACCTGTGAGCAAAGCTAAGCTATCCAAGTTAAATGAGAAATATGGCTCAGTTTCTAAGAACATTATTCCAGGAGAATCAAGTCAAATCAGGAAGGAAAAGAAAGTTAATGTTGGTCATCTGTCCATCAAGCAATTGAAAGACAGATTAGAAAAGATTGAGATTAAAACAAAAGATAAAAAGAAAAACAATAGAAATGGGAAAGTAGGAATTAACAAACATAACAACTCCACACCTGAAAAATATGCACCCAGAAAAAATTGTGTTAAGTGTGGTAGTGTTAATCATTTGTCTGTTAATTGCAAACTTGCTATACCTACTTCCATGTCTGCACCCTCTTCTTTTCCCAACATGACTGCCATGCCTACCATGCCCATGAATGCTATGTCTGCTCAGAATATGAATGCACAATTTGCTAATATGCCATTTGTACCTAATCTTTATTATGCTGCATTTAGTAAGCCTCAAATGCCATTTAACATGCCTTACTAGAATAACATGTTTGCAGATAGCATTTCTTTTCCTGTTAATCAAAATGTACATGACAATTCTGTTTTAATGATTGGTTTCAAAGGTCCAACTCAGATGACTAAGGATGAATTAGAAATTCCCAAGTCAAATGAGATCAAACCTAAGAAACCAAAGAAAAAAGCTAACAAGGAGGGACCCAAGGAAACTTGGGTACCAAAATCAACTTGATTTGATTTTGATGTGTGCAGGGAAATAGAAAGAATCTTTGGTATCTGGATAGAGGTTGCTCAAGGCACATGACTGGAGATTCTACCCTGCTCACTGAGTTCAAGGAAAGAGCTGGCCTAAGTATTACTTTTGGTGATGACAACAAGGGTTATACTGTGGGATATGGCTTGATTTCAAAAGACAGTGTCATCCTTGAAGAGGTTGCCCTAGTGGATGGTCTCAAGCATAATTTGTTGAGTATCAGCCAGCTTTGTGATAAGGGCAATTCAGTAACCTTCAATTCAGAAGCCTGTGTTGTGACAAATAAAAAGAGCAACAAAGTGGTTCTCACTCGAGTAAGAAAAGGAAATGTGTATCTAGCTGACTTCAACTCATCAAATGCAGAATCTGTCACTTATCTTCTCAGTAAAGCAAGTCAAGATGAAAGTTGGCTATGGTACAAGAAGCTATCATATCTAAACTTCAAGACCATGAATGAGCTTGTCAAGAAAGAACTGGTTAGAGGTATCCCTCAAGTGAAGTTTACTAAGGATGGATTGTGTGATGCCTGCCAGAAAGGAAAGCAGATCAAAGCATCATTCAGAAAGAAGCTTGATTCAACAATTGAAGAACCTTTGTAATTGTTACACATGGATTTGTTTGGACCAGTCAATGTGTTGTCTATCTCAAGGAAAAGATTTTGCTTAGTAATTGTGGATGATTTCTCAAAGTTCTCTTGGACATATTTCTTAAAGTCTAAAGATGAAGCTAGTGAAATAATCATCAATCACATAAGGCAAGTGAACAATCATCCTGATTTTAAAGTAAGAAGAATCAGGAGTGACAATAAAATTGAGTTTAAGAATTGTGTGATGAGATAATTTTATGAAGAGAATGGGATTATGCATGAGTTTTCTGCAGCAAGAACTCCACAACAAAATGGAGTAGTGGAAAGAAAGAACAGATCCCTTATTGAAGCTGCAAGGACAATGCCTGAAGAATCAAAGTTACCAACATATTTTTGGGCTGAAGCTGTGAATACTGCCTGCTACACTCAGAATATCTCTTTGGTTAATCAGGAAAAGTGCATGACACCCTACCAATTTTTCAAGAATAGGAAGCCAACTCTAAATTTTCTTCATGTCTTTGGATGCAAATATTATATCCTAAGGAATCAAACTGATCAACATGGAAAGTTTGATGCTAAAGCAGATCAAGGAATTTTTGTTGGATATGTTGTGGGAAAAGCATATAGAGTCTACAATCTGAAAACCAACATTGTTGTGGAATCAATACATGTTGTGTTTGATGACAAAAAGATTAAAGGACTGCAAGATGGAGATTTCCATAAAAGCCTCAAGTTTGATAATGTGGAGATGGTTAGTGATGACAATGATGAAGATAGTGATCAAGAAATAGTGAATAAGGATAATGCAGAAAAGTCTACAACTAATGAAGCACACAATTCAACATCTGTCGAGTTACAAAATGCTTCATCCATCGGGAGACAATCTGCCTTATCCGTCGAGAGACAATCAGCTTCATCCGTCAGGACACAAAGTGCATCATCCATCGGAATATTAAGAGAAGCTGAAAGTCAGAATAGGTCACTTACAGAAAGTTCCCTTTCTCAAATCAAAGATTCACAAACTCAGGGGGAGTTTCTCATAATCAAAACTCAGTCACACATCAAGACAACAATGAGGCCTCTCCATCTAGAGCTAATCTAACTCAACAAAGAAAATGGACTAAAGATCACCCTTTTGAGCTCATCATTGGTGATGCATCTTCTAGAGTTCAAACAAGGAGAGCAACTCAAGAAGAATGTCAATATAGCAGCTTCCTATCTAAGGAAGAACCAAAGAAAGTAGAAGAAGCTTTGTTGGATCCTGATTGGATTTTAGCTATGCGGAAGGAGCTAAACCAATTTGAAAGGAACAAGGTATGGAAGCTGGTACCCAAACCTAAAGAAAATAATCCAATTGACACCAAGTGGGTATTCAGAAACAAGATGGATGAAAATGGCATAGTGGTCAGGAACAAAGCTAGATTGGTTGCTAAGGGCTACTGTCAACAAGAAGGAATAGATTTTGATGAAACCTTTGCTCCTGTTGCAAGACTTGAAGCCATCAGAATTTTCTTAGCCTATGCAGCTCATGCCAATTTCAAGGTATATCAAATGGATGTCAAAAGTGCCTTTCTAAATGGAGATTTGGAGGAGGAAGTTTATGTTAGTCAGCCTCCTGGTTTTGAAGATCCATATTTTCCAGAATATGTCTACTATCTTTTGAAGGCACTTTATGGATTGAAGCAAGCACCTAGAGCCTGGTATGACACTTTATCAAAGTTTCTTTTGGAAAATCACTTCACAAGAGGTACTGTTGATAAAACTTTATTCTTTAGAAATGTTAATGGCTCTGGTATACTTGTTCAAATCTATGTAGATGATATTATATTTGGCTCTACATATGAAAAACTTTGCAAAAAGTTTGCAAAATTGATGCAAAGTAAGTATGAAATGAGCATGATGAGAGAACTAACTTACTTCCTTGGTTTACAAGTTAAGAAAGTTAGTGATGGAATATTCATTAGTCCAACTAAATATATTCATGATCTTTTAAAGAAGTTTGATCTAATGGATTGCACATCTGCAAAAATTCCCATGGCCACTGCAACCAAGCTTAAATTAAACACTACTGAAAAGTCTGTGGATATTTCAAGCTACAAGGGCATGGTTGGCTCACTTCTGTACTTAACAGCTAGTAGGCCAGATATAATGTTTGCTACTTGTCTTTGTGCTAGATTTCAGGCTGATCCTAGATAATCTCACTTAGTAGCTATTAAGAGAATTTTCAGATATCTAAAGGGATCACCAAAACTTGGCATTTGGTACCCTAGAGATTTTGGTTTTGATCTAACTGGTTATTCAAATGCAGATTATGCAGGTTGTAAAATAGACAGAAAAAGTACAACATGAACCTATCAATTTCTAGGGAACAAGCTTGTGTCCTGGTTCAGTAAAAAGCAAAATTCAGTTTCTACTTCTACAGCTGAAGCTGAATATATTGCTGCTGGTAGTTGTTGTGCACATATTTTATGGATGAAAAACTAATTACTGGACTATGGTCTACAAGTGAATAGAATTCCCATTTTCTGTGATAACGCAAGTGCAATTGCCATCACTGAAAATCCAGTGCATTCAAGAACAAAGCACATAGACATCAAGTACCACTTCATTAGGGAACATGTGATGAATGATACTGTGGAACTTCATTTTGTACCAAGTGAAAAGCAGATTGCAGATAACTTTACCAAGCAACTTGATGAATCCACCTTTTTAAGGTTGGTAAGTGAGTTAGGTATGCTTAATTATTCTTGAATTATTTCAGATATTTTTGCAAGTTATAATGCAGCCAGAAACTTAATTGATTTTTCTGTAATGGATGAAGTTTTAGCTAAGTCAAAATTTACATCCCGACGGATGTTCATTATCCATCGAGTTTGATCATCTTTCGGAATATTATTTATTAATAAAAATTAATTACTTTTCTGGATTATTTTATAACCCGATGGATAATTGATTTATCCTCATCCGTCGAATTGTCTCAATCTTAGCCGTTAAAACTCTGAACATTATCCATCGGGTATACTTACAGTTTGTAAGTATAACAAGACGGATAAGTGACAGAATTTTTACAGTTTATTTATTTTTAAACGGATATTTTGGGCTACTTTGATTGGTTATTTTACTTCACTTTATTATTTTTGACGGTTTATTTCCGAGATAGTATAAAAGCAGAATTCATTTTTATTCTACTCTTTTATCATTCTCAAATCAATTGCTCTAACTATCTTTCTTCTCCAAAGCAAATATTCTCTCTGCAAATTTCTCATTCTCTAACAATGGCACCAGTAGTCAAAATCATGTCTCAATCTGGATATATCTATGAAAAGAACAACTTTGTAGCTCTTGTGAATAAGGAGATTCCTCAGTCTGGAGACTTTCACAAGATAATGGATTTTGTGAAGAGTTGTAAACTCAGTTATGCTATGCTGGAATCACCCATAATCTATTGTAAAGTTGTGGAGGAGATATGGACAACTGCCGTGTACAATTCATCTGACAAAATCATAACTTTTACACTTAAATGTAAGCAGTTTTGCATCAATAGTGATATTATCAAAGCATGCTTTAGAATTCCAGATAACACTGCTACTATTCCACACACAGATACTGATATAGTTAACATGCTAAATTCTATGGGCTATGCACTTTTTACTTCTAAGTTAAGTGAAATTAGGAGGCTAGGTCTTAGAAAGGAATGGAGCTATCTGTGTGATGTGATAACTAAAGTATTATCTGGTAAAATTAGCAATTTTGATTCTTTTAATATATCCATGCTTAACATGCTTTATATGCTAGTTACTGATAAGTACTTTAATCTCAGTGACTTGATCATGTTTGAGTTAGGTTATAAGTTAGGAGAACTTAATAAGAGAGGTAAAAGTGTCTATTATGCTAGATTCTTTATGATGCTTGCTAACCATCTTATTGAGAACATTGCTGTTGAGAACCCAACCAATAAACTGAATTGTTGGGTTCAAGAAAGGAGAGTCATTGCTAATCTCAATAGGGAAAGTCACCACAGAGAGGTGCCCCTCCTTTACTTTCCAATCATGGAGGGACCTCAGGTAAGTGAGGTAAGCTCCACTGTCTCCACTCTTCCAACCTCACACATTTCTTTGCCTTCAAGTGCGGATATGACATTTGTGTCAATGACCCAACAGATGCCTACCCAAGCTACCAAATCAACAATCTCAAAATCCAAAACTAAGAAAGCCCCCTCTGGTTTCTTTCAAAAGAAATTAGTTACAAAATCTACTAAACACAAAGAGGGGAATGTGAAGGAGAGTGAGCAAGGTGAGGGACATGGTGAAAATCAAGAAAACCCTAAGGATAAGGCTAGTGAGTTTAGTGTACCCAAGCCTAGCCACACCACAGTTTCCCAACAAACTGTGGTTGTTAATAAGGATATAAGCTCAATTCTAGTTTCATCCTCCCAAAAGGATGTTACTATTGAAACAAGCTCCCAACCAGGAGCACATGCCAAGAGGGTTAGGAACACAAGTTCACCAAAGACTTATGCCAGAAAGAAAACATCAAAAACCCTTGGGGATGCACAGGGAACACACACAGTGCAAACTGGTGCTAAAGACCCAGTCACTGCACCATTTCAAAGTCAGATTGATGTGGCTCCAATAAATGTGGAGTCACAGCCAAAATCATTAATAATTGAAGCACCTAAAATACCAAATTCACCAATTCACTCACCGGATGTTGACACGATTCATACATCACTTCCAAATTCTCCATCTTTAACTCTATTGGAAAAGCCAAAAATCCAAGCAAGTGAGCATCATCTTTTAGATGATTTGTTGGCTCACTTTCCAATTCTTTCTGAGTCTATTGAGACACCTGTGCCCAAATTTTCATCAATCTGCACAGAGTCTACAATAGTCTCCACTCCAAACTCATTCATTTCTTCTATCCCGGTGGATATTATTCATCCGTCGAGTAGTGATTGTATCCCGACGGATGTGCCTAACAAAAGTCATCCGTCGTCTAGCCAAAGTACTAACCCGATGGATATTCCTCATCCGTTGGGAGTCTCTGCACAACTTAAATTCCTTCAATTATCACAAGTACAGATGACTTAGTAGTAGTGCAATCACTCTTATGACTGAAGGCAGGGAGTGAACTAAGTGAGCGGATGGGTTGCTCCCATAAGTATCAGTTTTATAGTGTGACTTTTTCATGAACTTGAGAGATGAAGAATCATTTTAGGAAGCTTGACATTTAACCAACATTAAGAAAAAGATTAGATGAGTTGTTTGTGTGTATGTGTGGCTGGGTTTCAAGACTGACTTGTACAAGTTAGGGTCGTGACTCTACATATATAAGAATTACATCAATCTGAATTTGAGAAATATATAGACTCAATAGATGAGATGCCTTTTCCTCTAAAATGAATAGTTGAACTCACAAGGTGGGTGACTTAGAATCAGAGCATTCTTGTGGTAATGTGGATGCATTCTTCACTTTCATGGAGCTTCAGTAAACTAGAGGAGATTTGAAAGTATCTTCCACTCATATAGCATTCTCAAACCCTGGTTCCCTTGGTAAGAGACCACCACATTTTTGAATTTCCTACCATTGATAAATGAAGATAGTTTGACTTATTTTCTTATCATTTCATGCAACGCCCTTCTAATCCGGGGCCTAGATCGGGGGTTATTGCCAACTACCAATATAAATTAACCTGTATAATAATTATATGAACATACATCTAACCCCCTTCATACTACTATTCGGGATCTTTAAGGGTAAGGTATGAAGACAAGAACATAACACTACTATTATTACATTCTCAAATTCAAAATCTTACAACATCTCTATTTATTACCAACCAAACAGTCTAAACATGTTTTAAAACTAGTTCCATTTTATTCAAACACACACAAGAACAATCCAAGTTAAACCTGATCTGGTAATTCAAAGCTCTCTTCCTGGATAGGGATTAGCACTCTTGGTGCCAGAGGGTCCCACCTTTTCACTCGCTTCTTTACAACCTGAGTACAAACAAGCTTTATTCTCGGACTTTAATAAAAGTGAGAAATAAAAAGCATGAATCAGAATTGCTCAGTTTGTCCATAATATATATATATATATATATATATATATATATATATATCAGTATCACAAAATTAATTCAAGTGAAACTGATAAATAATAGGTAAGAAATTTCAATTGGTATTAGTTTATATCTGTAATGAATAAGGAATGTCGTTATCGGCGATCAACAATAAATTAGACTGGACACAAAAACCAATATATGCACTATAACTTGTCGATCAGTCAGGATACAATGCGGATCTATGCCCATCCGCAAAGACCCACCATGTTGGGTAATGTATACAACACAGTGGGGTTGTTAGGAATATGTTGTGAACTTGACCATAAGTTAAACAAATCACCTTGGTAGATTTAACTTAGTGAATTTTGTAACACTCGACGGATGATCTAATATAGTCCCGATGGATAAACCTTACAGTCCTGACGGATGACATATTAACATCCATCGAGTGAGTAGCTTATGTAATAATAAGAATTGTAGCACATTTTTGCAAACAACTTTGTGTAGATTCTGTAGGAGTATAAGAGTCATGTTGACTACTAGTGGATATGCAGAATAGCTTGATTAATTGTAAATATGAGATGTCTTGTAATTTTGTATAAGTGAAATGGAGTCAAGTGACAAATAGCTACCCGACGGATGATCAACAAAGCTACCCGACGGATGATCAACAAAGCTACCCGACGGATGATCAACGAAGCTACCCGACGGATGATCAACAAAGCTACCCGACAGATGACAAACATGTACCCAACAGATGATAAAATTCAAATATCTGTTGACAGTGAAAACACAGTCATATGTGTTGGGTATTTGCAAAAGGAATGTGGCAGCCTGTTAAGAAGGAATTTGAGAACAAAGAAGCATTACCATTTCCATGCAATTGTGAAGATATTCAAAGATGCTGGAATAGAGTAGTGAAACAGCATGGAGTTAGACTAGATATGTTTTGTTTTATTATCTTTTCCTATTGTCATGTTAACTTGGTGATATATAAACCAAGTGTAATAGTAGAATATTCAACTAAGCAAACACATTTTAAAGAGAGATAGAAAAACTGTACTTGTCAAGAATTTCTCTGTAGTTTTTTGTTCTACTTGTAAAGCAGTTATGAGCCATTTTAAGCTACACAGAGTTCTCAAACTGATATATATATAAATATATATATATATATATCTGGTGGATACATTCAAATCCTCCAAAAAAATTTAAAAGCTTGTGTTTTTATTACTCTGTGTTTTGACTTATATAACTCTTTCATTCCGCACTCTGCAAATCAAACACTTATATATATTCAGTTAGAAAAGTTTTTAAAATCTAGAAAAAGTAGCCAGAATTACATTCAACCCCCTACTATAATTCTTGTTGTATTGTTATGGAATAACAGGGGTGAATGTGTTTCAAGCAATTTTAAGGTCTTTTTGAACTTTTAATAATGGTGAACAAAGTAGTCTATGTTGTAGAGATAACGCATTTTAACAGAATAATTAAAACATGCATATGAACACCACTATCTTTCAAAGCTCACTTAATTTTATAAAATCAAGCTAGTGTTCGCTACAAATTTATGGGTCTTAGTATGTTAGTACTTCTAAAACAAAGCATCCAGTGTTTACTTTATAGAACTGTAAACACTGGTTTTTACACAGCATGCAATAGCATGTACTAAGCCCTACTTTTGGATAACCAAATCTTTCTATTTCTGGCCTAGTGTATCTTTGCTAATCTTGCATGTCTGTGACTTTACTTTTCCAGTTAATCTTGGCCTTTGATCTTGTACTCTTCAAGCTGCTTTTGTAGACTTTTCAAATTAGTGATTGATTTGTTTGTTGATTAATAATCTTGGATATTAAACTGATCTACATTCTGTACTTGAACTTTATATCGAGATCTCCAGTTAGTCATGAAGAGAACTCGACTTCTCGATAAGTATAATAATTTATCGAGATCTCTAATAACTCTATAGTTGTTTGACTTATCAAAGTCTCTGAGTTCTCTATAAGTGAATTTGGCTTATCGAGTTCTCTCATCTTCATATCTTCACTTTGGCTTATCGAGGACTCTGAGTTCTCTAGTGATAAATTGACTTATCGATATCTCAGAGATCTCTAGTGATAATTTGACTTACTAATGTCTCAGAGATCTCTTTTGATATTTTGACTTGTCGATATGTCAGAGTTCTCTAGTGAAGAAATGACTTATCGATATCTCCATTCTCCATGTCTTTAATTTGGCTTGTCGATATCTCTGAGTTCTCTAGTAGCTTTTCTTTACTTCTCGATAAGTCATTCTGGAGTTCTCGAATGACTTCTCTATAACACATAATCTGTGACTTGTAGATTTCTTGACTTGGAATATTTCTCCAAAAACATTTATTCAACTCCAAGCTTCTTCACACTTTCTCTGAGGCATGATCTTCATGATCTTCTTTCAGAGTTTATTCTTAAGCTTAAACTGTTTACAGAAAAATACTCCATTCTAATCTATTTATATTTTTACAGACTTAAGTGTTATAATACACAATGCAAACATGGATCACCATACAACTTACTTAGGATTGTCAATTTGACTTATTCTTGTTATAGTACAAGCATATCTTGCACAACAATCACCCCCAATTTGTGAGAAGATTGTTATCACAAATTCATTGTAATAACTCGAATTTTTGAGACCTTGTAAAAACGTTTAATGAATAGTAACCCTGACAGACGGGGAAAACATTTTATCCCACACTATATTGTGCATGAGAAAATGAGATTCGAAGTTGATATTATGATTATACGTACCAAATGACTGTATGTAAACGCTATTAGTTTTCGAAGAAAACGAACTTTGAAAAACGACAATATTTACGAATCATCGAGGATTACGGAAATAATAATATAATTACGAATTTAAAACCCTACGAATTTATATCCAAGTATGATAATTCAAAACATAGGGAATAAATACGAAAGGATTTACGTCGCGAACCATTTACGAGAAAGTATTACGAAAATGTTAAGCGACCGAACAAACGCGTAAACGATTAAAAAAATGTAACACACTAACTAACCATGGTAGAAAAGTAACCATGGTTACTTTATCAAATAGTGAGCTAAGGTATAGGATGATCAACCAAGGGCTAGCAAATAGTGAGCTAAAGCGGCTAAGCTAATTAGCTTAGCTTGTAAACTACAAAGGTTAGCTAGTTTTTGTCCAAGATTTGCCAACATAAATCAAATCCTAGGATATAAACTAGGGAATAAAAATCAATACAAGATATCACTTGCATAATTCCAAGAAGCTCCCAAGAAGCAACACAAAAACACTCTCTCTCTCTCTCTCCCATTCTTCTTCTTCATTCGGCCATTCAAAGAAAACAAGAAAATCAAAATCAAATCATCAAGCTCTAGCCATGGATAAATCCTCCCATTAATTCTCAAGCTTCATACCAACCAAAATAAGGTAAGATAAATCTTTGAGCTCTTTTTATCAAGGTTTGATGGGTGAAATAAAATCAAGAAAAATGATAGTGAATAGTATGAATAGTAACTTGTATTTTTTTCTTGATTTTAATGGTTGTTTTAGGTTCCAAAAACCATACTAAGCTCTCCCAAGACTTCACCATAATCAAGAACACATCTAAAGCTCTCAAGAAAGGTATAAATATTTGACCCAACCTTACTTAATATTTAAGTTCAAGATTCTTTTAGAACATAGTTGTAAACCTAGTTTTGGTGGAAGTATTGTTGTAATCTTGATGTTTAGCTAAGTAGATTTAAGGTTGATTATTGTTGCCTCAAGAACATGATGTTCTTGAGAGGAGTTAGTGTGGTGATGATGATATGTTTATTGTTGGTTGTAGTATAAAGATTTAAGGCATAAATGAAATTTCGATCGTAACCGTAATCTAGCTAAAATGAACAAAACGTAACTTTAAGTTTCTGCAGAACGTCCCGAAGATTTAAACTGTATTTTATTGAAAAATAACCCTTGATGATGATATAAAATGTTATAAGGATCATTTAGGCGCTTGAATCGCTTGATTCCGATTTAAGGATCAAACGTTATGGCCGTTTTACTAAAAGTGATTTACGCGACAAAAACTGATACAAATTACAAACTTTGAAAATAAAAAGGATCGACTTAAAAATGTTCATAAATCATGAAATTTTTATAGAGAGTAGTAAATTGAGTTTCCTAACTTCCATAAACATTTAAAGTGAAAATAATGAATTTTCAATTTTATAAAAATATCGGAGTCGAGACCGCGCGATTGGAAAATCGTAAAATCCATAAGAGGAGCCGACAATGAAAAATGAAATGGACTTAAGATACTTTGAAAAAGGAAGCGACCATAATGTGAATAAGGACTTAAAGAGATGATAAGGGTAAAATAAGTTAAGAGGGTGTATAATAAGTAGCGCATGAGTGTGAGTCACCGTAAATTAGAAAGGGACCTAACAAAACAAATTTTATTTATGATTATAGATTTCTGAGCGGAACCTAGAGCATCCTTCCCCTCGAGATACCCAGGAAAGTTTACGGATCC
Organism: Apium graveolens; assembly: GCF_009905375.1. Taxonomy (NCBI): domain Eukaryota; kingdom Viridiplantae; phylum Streptophyta; class Magnoliopsida; order Apiales; family Apiaceae; genus Apium; species Apium graveolens. The sequence goes on along the minus strand of NC_133651.1, from coordinate 106,841,620 downwards.
AACTCCATTTACTGTTGTGTTGTAAAAGAATTGTTTTATTATCATTGCATAAATACCATGCTTGCCATGGTACGTAGTAATTGAATTTTCGCATAATGTAGCGATGTTGTATGATAAGCATATATCGTAAAATACTTAATTCCGCGTTAAGCGTGACGTATGATTATAAGACCGAGAGTCGGTCAGGATTTTAAGATAAAAACCCCGGGAATCATTCCGGCGATATGATGGGACGATTAGAAGTCCATAGTAGTACGTTTTAAAGGACTCAACGTTCATTTACGAAATATTAAACACCTCGAACTTTTATTAAAAATGATTTCCAAAGATTGTATTCCCTCAACTATACTTTATCGCTCGATTAAGATATATTTATTAAATATTTATTAATTATGGAGGAAGTATTCTCCAGGGAATATTTACTTTAAACTCGATTAAATAGTAAAGATTATTATATTACTTAAACATAAATCAGTTGAGGAATATTATTTCAATATTCTTTTAAAGTATAACTATTCGAGGTTTAATTATTTAACGATTAATATTTAATTATTAATTATTTATTAAATGATTTATTTATGATTTAAAAATCATAAAACCCGATTTAAAATACTTTCTGATTTTCGAAAAGTCATTCGAATAATTTCAGATCGTCGGAGAATATTATCTCGACTTATTTTAAATATTTTGAATATAGTTTTAAAAGAAACTCCCCCTTATTTACTTATTTGTTGACAACGGTCAACTCACATCCTTAGTACTTCCTCCGAAAACATTCGGAAGTACATATATATATGAGGTAAAGCTGTGCCTATCAATAAGCAAAACGCTTTGGGAACTTCAATATAGTTCGATGATTCCAAGTATATAATAGGATTCTTAAAAGGACAAGGAGGGGTAGAGATCCAGTACTTCGTGGACTGGGGAGACCGCCATATATATTTTCCGTATGAGAAGGTATCATGTGTACTGAAGGACATACGAAGTATGCAAAATATACCCGAGTGGAATGGGGAAGCATATAAAGCCCGAATGCGGCTTCGGTGACAACCAGGATGTTAGGATGTCGTCCCTCTACATGTAGAAAAGGTTACTGTTACCATTATGCAACTGATCATCGTATCTCGGGGGCTCCAGTGAATGTCCTATTCTTCCAATTGGAATTGTGATGCAATACCGTAACCCAAGCCTAGGTGCTGGGTTTACCATTAAGGTATTTTCAGGATAATTAAACCCCTAAAGAATTGTTTTCAAAAGAAGGTGTGTATGACCAATGAAAACTATTTTTGAATAAAACATAAATATCATATATAAAGTTTGTACTTGAGTTTATCATACAGTCATTTCATACTGTACATTATTATGTTGGGCATTATAGCTCACACTTGTTTTCTTAAATTAACACAACACAACAGTGAATCAAGATGCCTATCATGAAACTCACAGCCAGGAAACAGGTAGAAAATGGCCAGCTGTTCCGTAGGTAATAAATAAGTATGACTTATGTAAGGTAATAAATAAGAAACGTATATTTGGCCGACGGACTGGCCTTACTTAAAGGTTATTCCCCGGTAAGACTTAATTACTTTTGGGTTGTAATAATTATCACTTCGTGGTTTGATTTACCCTAGTAATGAATGGTTCGGTTCCAAGAAAATAACCTATAAGTGTGTGTGTGATAAGTGTGGGGTCGTAAAGTGTGAGTATTTATATATTGTGATGCGAGGTATGTGGTTTATAGTGATTGAGATGGCGTGGCCTCCGAGATCCCTGACCCCGGATTTTGGGGCACCACAGAATTGGTATCAGAGCCATAGGTTATCAAATCTTGGAAATGATAGGATATAAAATACGTAGACATAAGAATAATAAATAATCAATTAGAGCTCAAGTCGAGTTCGTCGTTAGGCTACATGGGTAGTCTTGACAGTTTTACCCTCAAGGGAATTCCGACTCTAAGTTAGTAACACCTTGCCTATTGTGTCAGGTACCAGTGGAGCCTATGGGGGAGGTTGACCCTATTGATGATGTTATGGCCCCTGAGCGTGACCCTACTCCCGAGCCGGAGGATCCACCAATTGATTACTCAGATGATGACCGTACTGAGGATGCCCCAGAGGAGGAGACTGACCTTCATGTCCCCATAGCTGGTGACGTTGAGATGCCCCAGGGAGATGACTTAGGTTGGAGGGATGTAGAGATGTACCCTCTCCCGACTATTCGCTCTCCTACACCACACCCAGGGATGCAGAGTCCCTTACCTTATACTGATGATGACGAGGAGGATGGGATGGATGCACAGACCTATGAGGCTTATGATATATCCTCTAGCGACCCAGACTCAACTTTACCACCCCCGGAGACCATACATGTAGCTATACACAATTGGATAGTGGCTCAGCTTAACACTGAGCTCACTGCGGCATCTGCCCGCATCATAGAGCTACAACAGGCGCTGACGGCTGAGAGAGCCATCTGACTAGGATATCTAGGGGACTTTAGAACTACTCCCCCGGCCATAGCCCGCAGGGAGATCGATGGGATCGAGCTCCGTACCCGGGTTCAGATGAGGATGACGGCAGTTGGAGGATACATCCTGGTAGTTGACGCAGAGCTGATGTTGGCAGGAGCGATGAGGAGGGTGCATGACCTCACGCGCAGTGACAGTGACTGAGGGACTAGCGACCATTTATGGGCCTTGAAGAAGGCTGGGTGACTTGTCACCAATTTTGGTAGGATAGCTAGTAGTAGATAGCGTTCCTAGCCCTTCAGGGTGCACGACTTATGTATTTACATTTCAGTATTCAGGAAAAGTAATGATGTATTATAATCAGGCCATGTATGAACTCGGTTAGTTGTTTTGTCCCTAAGATATAATTGGGAGACCCTATGGTATATATATCTAGCAGTTATTAAAAAATTGATTTCCATATTATTGCACTTGATAAAAACATGCTAAGATAATAAATGACATGCTTATATATGAATAGATTAATCTAATAGTAAAATTTTTGCAACTAAATTGACAAATTTTCATTATCAGAACAATGCCACCCCATAAAAGAGGAACCAGGGCACAGCCCGCAGAATCTGTAAACCAACAATGGAATGAATCTGACCCTGTAGTGAATGAAGAAAGTGAAGAGGACCTAAACTATAATGAATATGATGAGGAAGAACATGTAGAAGAAGAGGCTGAGGATATCCATCAGGGAGGGAACCCCATGAATGAGTTTATGGAACTTTTAAGAGCAAATCTGAACCAACAGCCCATTCCACCACAGCCGCATGTTGCCCAACAGACTGTAACCACTGCCTTCAGGGCATTCAAATCCCTCAAACCCCCAGAGTTTTTAGGATCTTCCGACCCCGTTGAAGCACGGGCCTGGCTCAAGGAGATAGAAAAGTCCTTCGAGATACTAGGTGTGGAAGAATGATACAAGACCATTTTCGCTTCCTACATGCTGAAAGGAGAAGCTAATTACTGATGGGAGTCAAAACGAAACCTAGAGACTGATGATGTGATTCCATGGGATAGATTTACCCGACTGTTCTTAGACAAGTATTTCCCTAGGTTTATGGAAACCCAGATGGAGATTAAGTTTCTGGAGTTGAAATAGGATAAGATGATTGTGGTAGAATATGAGGCCAAGTTTACTGAGCTGTCAAGATTTGTGCCTGAGTTCGTGAATACCGAAGAGAAGAAAGCGCGAAGATTTCAGCTTGGTCTGAAATAATGGATCCAGAACCGAGTGGCAGTACTAGAGCTGACAGATTACGCCACCTTAGTTCAGAAAGCCTCAATTGTTGAAGCTGGTCGTGAGCAAAGTTTGAAGGAAAAGGAAAATAGGAAAAGGAAGATAGGAAGCCAAGGCGGAGGAGGAGGAGTAGGAACCGGGAACAGGAGCCCTCCAAGCAGGTTCGTCAGGGGAGTAGTGTCCCAACCTGTGAGAGGCCCCGGATTTGGAAAGGCCCCTAGTGAGAGTGTTGGCCAGGGCGGCGGACAATCTATGGAAACATTTCATAGCCAACCCCGTGCCCCAATACCGGAGTGTGAAACATGTAGAAGAAGACACCTTGGAGTGTGCAGTCAGGCGAGAGCTCCTCTGAAATGCTACAGGTGTGACCAACCTGGACACCTTTCCAACAACTGTCACCAAACCAGCGTGATGTGTTTCCAATGTGGGAAGGTAGGGCACATGAAGAAGTATTGCCCGACATTGAAACCCCCAGCCTCAGGGATGAGCAAAGCCGCATCTAACCGACCCCCGGCTGCTAGGACCTTCATTATGACCGTTTAGGATGTTGTTCGAAACACTGATGTGATAGCAGGTACCCTTCTGTTAAATTCCGAACATGCAAATGTCCTATTTGATTCTGGAGCAACCAAGTCATTTATATCTCAAGATTTTGCTAAAAAGTTAAAACTTAATGTCGTACCATTACGTGAGGTATTACAAGTGGAAATGGCGAACAAAGAAATACTTCCTGTAAATCAAGTACACCCTAAATGCAAGTTGAAATTAGAAGGGAAAGTCTTCGAAGTTGACCTAATCCCATTTGCGTTAGGAGAATTTGATATAATCTTAGAAATGGATTGGTTATCCAGTAATGGAGCGCAAATAGATTGTGAGCGGAAGAGGGTAAAGATAAGAGTGCAAAATGGAAGGGAAGTAGTATTTAGAGGGCAACGACAGACCCAGAAATTTCTGACCATGCTACAGGAAAAAAGATTATTAAAGAAAGGTAACGAGGCCTATTTGGCTTATATAATGGATACTAAAAAGGAAGTTCCTAACATACAGGACATACCCATAGTAAATGAATTCGAGGATGTGTTTTTAGAGAACTTACCAGGGTTGCCACTGGGCATGGAAATAGAATTTGCTATAGAATTAGCACCACGAACGGCACCAGTGTCCAAGGCCCTATATAGGCTAGCCCCAGTTGAGATGAAGGAACTAGCTTCTCAACTGCAAGAGTTATTAGATAATGGAATGATAAAACCCAGTGTGTCGACATGGGGAGCGCCAGTACTGTTTGTAAAGAAAAAGGATGGTAGTATGAGATTATGCATAGACTATCGAGAGTTGAATAAGCTGACTATTAAGAATAGGTACCCTCTCCCTAGGATTGATGACCTATTCGACCAACTCAAGGGAGCTGTGCACTTTTCCAAAATAGATTTAAGGACAGGATCACCAGTTGAAAATTAAACCTGAGGATATACCAAAGACTGCTTTTCGCACTGGGTATGGGCACTTTGAGTTCTTAGTCATGTCGTTTGGGCTAACCAAGGCACCCGCAGCCTTTATGGATTTGATGAACAGAGTGTTCAAAATATATCTAGATATATGTGTGATAGTTTTTATAGATGATATTCTAATATACTCAAAGACAGAGCAAGAACATGCAGAACATTTGAGGATAGTCTTAGAAATCTTGAGGAACGAGAAATTATATCCCAGGTTCTCGAAATGCGAGTTTTGGTTAAGGGAAGTTCAGTTCTTAGGGCATGTGGTGAGTAGCAAAGGAGTTTTAGTTGACCCCCCCAAGATAGAGGCGGTATCCAATTGGGAAAGATCAACTACCCCAACAAAGGTTAGGAGCTTTGTGGATTTACCAGGATATTATCGAAGATTCGTGCAAGATTTTGCTAAGATAGCCGGACCACTGACTAGACTTACCCGAAAAACAGAAAAGTTTGTATGGACAGAGAAATGTGAGGAAAGCTTTCAGGAACTGAAAAGGAGACTGGTGTCAGCACCAGTGCTCGCTCTTCCCGATGGAAAGGGAGAGTTTGTGATATACAGCGATGCATCGTATAAAGAATTAGGATGTGTGCTTATGCAGCACGGGAAGGTTATAGTGTATGCCTCTCGGCAATTGAAGGAGTATGAGAGCAGTTACCCAATTCACGATCTAGAATTAGCTGCCATAGTGTTTGCCCTAAAAATTTGGAGACACTACCTGTACGGTGAGAAATGCGATATTTACACAGACCACAAGAGCCTCAAATATATTTTTACTCAGAAAGAACTAAACATGAGATAGAGGAGGTGGTTAGAGTTGATTAAGGACTACGATTGTAAAATTTTGTATCACCCGAGTAAAGCCAATGTGGTGGCTGACGCCCTTAGTAGGAAGGAAAGACTCAAAATGATAATGACATCTGAGGAGTTAATTAAAGAATTTGAGAAAATGGAAATTGACGTGAGAATGACCGATAAAGGAATAGAAGGATTATTTGAGATTAAGCTAGTACCGGAACTGAATGAAAAGATACGAGTATGTCAGGATAAGAAGATGAGTGAAGAAAGTGGAACATTGACCGGTGAGGAAGTGAGATGTGAGAAGGATGAGAAAGGGATCATGAGGTATGCGTCTCGAAAGTGGATTCCAAATGTGCAAGAGTTAAATGATGAGCTGTTGCATAAAGGGCACATCTCCAGATATTCAATCCACCCAGGAAGTACGAAGATGTACCGCGACCTTAAGGAATATTATTGGTGGCCTAACGTGAAAAGAGAAGTAGCAGAGTGGGTCAGCAAATGCTTGACGTTCCAGAAAGTGAAGGCTGAACATCAGCGACCGAGTGGACTATTACGGCCCCTGGAAATTCCCGAATAGAAATGGGAGCATATAGCCATGGATTTTATGACAGGCCTTCCAAGAAAGAAGACCAATCAAGACACCATATGGGTTATCATAGATAGATTGACCAAGTCTGCGCACTTCCTACCAATCAACGAAAGGTACACCGTAGACAAGTTGGTGGATATCTACTTGAAAGAAATTGTAGTGAGATACGGCGTTCCTGTTGCCATAGTGTCAGATCGAGACCCAAGTTTTAATTCCCGATTTTGGAGAAGCTTCCAAGAATGTGTAGGCACCAGACTAAATATGAGTATCGCTTACCACCCCCAGACTGATGGATAAAGCGAAAGGACTATTCAGACCCTAGAAGATATGCTATGAGTGTGTGTCATCGACTTTAAAGGAAATTGGAATGACCACTTACCCCTGATCGAATTGGCTTACAACAATAGCTATCACGCTAGCATAGGGATTCCTCCGTACAAAGCTCTTTACGAAAGGAGATGTCGCTCTCCCCTATGTTGGGATAAAGTTGGAGAACACAAGATAATAGGACCAGAGTTAGTCCAGCAGACCAGGGAAATGGTGGGACTCATCAGGAAAAGAATGGTAGCAGCTCAAGACAGACAAAAGAAGTACGCCGATCAGACCAGGAAGGATAGAGAATATGAACTAGGGGATTCAGTGCTATTGAAGGTATCTCCATGGAAAGGAGTGATGAGATTTGGGAAGAAGGGGAAGCTGAGTCCCAGATTCATTTGAAATTTTGAGGAGAATAGGACCTCTAGCTTACGAGCTCGCCTTGCCTCCTAATCTGCAACAAGTGCACAACGTGTTCCACATGTCCATGTTAAGGAAGTACCATGCGGATGCGCGACATATGATAGAATATGAGCACGTAGATTTACAACTAGACCTGACCTACATTGAGCAGCCAGTAAGGATAATGGACCAAAAAGAATAAGTGCTAAGGAACAAGACTGTGAAGCTGGTTAGAATCTTGTGGAGGAATCAAAATTTCAAAGAGTCAACTTGGGAACTTGAAGACGTGATGAGGAATAGATATCCCCACTTATTTTCTAATTGATTCCGGGACGGAATCCTTGTTAGAGGGGAAGACTGTAATAACTCGAATTTTTGAGACCTTGTAAAAATGTTTAATGAATAGTAACCCTGACAGACGGGGAAAACATTTTAGCCCACACTATGTTGTGCATGAAAAAATGAGATTCGAAGTTGATATTATGATTATACGTACCAAATGAGTGTATGTAAACGCTATTAGTTTTCGAAGAAAACGAACTTTGAAAAACGACCATATTTACGAATCATCGAGGATTACGGGAATCACAATATAATTACGAATTTAAAACCCTACGGATTTATATCCCAGTATGATAATTCAAAACATAGGGAATAAATACGAAAGGATTTACGTCGTGAACCATTTACGAGAAAGTATTACGAAAATGCTAAGCGACCGAATAAAGGCATAAATGATTAAATAAACGTAACGCACTAACTAAACATGGTAGAAAAGTAACCATGGTTAATTTATCAAATAGTGAGATAAGGTATAGGATGATCAACCAAGGGCTAGCAAATAGTGAGCTAAAGGGGCTAAGCTAATTAGCTTAGCTTGTAAACTACAAAGGCTAGCTAATTTTTGTCCAAGATTTTCCAACATAAATCAAATCCTAGGATATAAACTGGGGAATAAAAATCAATATAACATATCACTTGCATTATTTCAAGAAGCTCCCAAGAAGCAACGCATAAACACTCTCTATCTCTCTCCCATTCTTCTTCTTCATTCGACCCTTCAAAGAAAATAAGAAAATCAGAATCAAATCATCAAGCTCTAGCCATGGATAAATCCTCTCATTAATTCTCAAGCTTCATACCAACCAAAATCAGGTAAGATAAATCTTTGAGCTCTTTTGATCAAGATTTGATGGGTGAAATAAAATCAAGAAAGATGTTATGGATAAAAAACTAAGGTTATTATTTGCTGTATTTATTACTAAGATTCGGGAGCTCAAGGCCTTTAATGGCTGCTCTCGTGTTTCGTAGCTTAATTCTGCCTTTACGAGATGCCTACGTATCTCTGTGAATTAGAGAATCAAGCCAAAAAAACGTAGTTCTGATTTGTGGGGCGAGACCCCTTATATAAATGTTGAGAGTCCTTGAATTGGACTTGGTATAGGAGACTTGGTGGGCAAGTCTCATAATTAGAATGGACTTTGGAGTCCTAGATAGTAGGAAACTGATTCCTTATCCTTTTAGGTCCCCTTGAGGCCAATCTACAAGGGTTTATATCCCCACTAGGACTTATCTTAATAGCTGTTTTCCTCCTTTTTTTATTAATTACGAAATTAATAAATAATCAGGGCTTTTGGGCCTTCTTTGTTCCATCAGGCCTGATCTGGTCCATCAGGCCTGATCAATGTGTTGACCTTCTTGGTCTGAATTTCATACATCTTCTTATTGGGCCTAGCAGCCCTACACCTTGCAATATTTAATCATACAATCAGGATTTATTTATCCCTATCATTTGCCCCCCTACTTTTGGGAAACATTGATTAGGTTTCGCAGAAGTTAAGTCTATTATTTCCCTTACAGGGTTTCGTTTTTGCGTAAAGTGTGGAGCGACCTACACATTTACAATGACTTTTCCTTTAATTCAGGAATTATCTTAATTTCCAGGAATTTTTCCCAATTTTCTGGATTTTTTCCTTAATTTCTGGGTTTTTCCCTGATTTTCTGGGATTTATCCTTAATTTCTGGATTTTTTCCTAATTTTCTGGGATTTATCCTTAATTTCTGGATTTTTCCCTTAAATTCTGGGTTTTTCCCTGATTTTCTGGGATTTATCCTTAATTTCTGGATTTTTCCCTAATTTTCTGGGATTTATCCTTAATTTCTGGATTTTTCTCTAATTTTCTGGGATTTATCCTTAATTTCTGGAATTTATCCTTAATTTCTGGATTTTTCCCTAATTTTATGGATTTTTTCCCTGATTTTCTGGGATTTATCCTTAATTTCTGGATTTTTTCCTAATTTTCTGGGATTTATCCTTAATTTCTGGGATTTATCCTTAAATTCTGGATTTTTCCCTAATTTTCTGCCTTAAAATCGATCAGGATGTATAAAAAATCGATCAGGATTCCTGACCGATTTCGATCAGGATCCTGATCGAACTAGCTCAGGAACTAACATTCTGGTCGACGTGATCTTCGATCAGGATCTATGCGGAATCGACCAGGATTCCTGATCGATTTCGATCAGGACTCTGATCGAACTGGCCTTCAAAGTGACACTCTAGTCGATTGAAACATGGGCTTAATCGACCAGAATTCCTGATCGATTCGATCAGGATTCTGATCGAACTAGGTGGCTTTCTACCGTTCTGATCGAATGAAATATCGATCTGGATTCTCTTCTGTGTCGATCAGGACTCTGATCGATCTTAGTGTTTTTCTTCCTTCTTGCTCGAATGAGATATCGATCAGGATCCTTTTTGGGGTCGATCAGGACTCTGATCGAACTTAGGGGATTTCTTTCCTTCTGTTCGAATAAAGTATCGATCAGGATCCTGTTTGGCGTCGATCAGGACTCTGATCGAACTTAATAGGTTTCTTCCCTCTTGATCGATTCAAGTATCGATTAGGATTTTTTTCTTTGTCGATTAGGACTCTGATCGAACCATTTTAAAATTCTGGTCGATTTTCGACCCTTCATTTTCCACAGTAGCTTCTAGATTATTTCTGATATTTCTGGTAGATGGGCTTTTAGGTTGGGCCTGGCTAAATGGGCCTAGAAACGCCTCGTATTCTGAGCTTTTCTCCTATATAAGTGTAGTGTGAAGTGAGAATCCTCACTTCACATTTCACATTTTCTCTCATAAATCTCTCTAGAGTTCTCCCTTTGAGAAGGCGATTTCTGGCGTCCTCAGCCACCGCAGCTCCACCTTTCTCAGGTTTTTCTGGGTTTCAAGCCTTCAATCGAAGCATATCAATGGCGGATCGTGACCTGGCTCGTTTGCAGAAGATGAATGTCTCTAAGAGAGGTACACACATTCAAATTCAATCTCCATATACTTCCCTACTTGATATGATTAACTCGAGAGGTGATGAATATCCCTCTCTATCTGAGTTAGATTCGTATGACCATGGTAACACCTTTCATGAGTTAGATGGTAGGATAGAGTCCATGAACACCCTGTACAGACTTCCACCCCACCTTATGATCACTCCAGCCGCCCCTGGGGATAGGACTTGTAATTGGGAGGGGGATACTTTGTTTATCTATCGAGGAGCCCTGACCGCGGGTCTTAGGTTCCCATTCCATGAATTTATTCCTCGCTTGCTTGCCGATGTACAAATTAACCCTTGTCAACTCCCTCATAACGCTTGGAGGAACATTATCTGTTTTATGGTCCTTTGTCTTAGAAACAATTTTCCTCTTTCCGTAGCTGTCTTTAGGAAAGTTTTCCAATTCTATAATAGTGCCATGAGTCAACCAGGTTGGGCTTTAATTCGTCAACGGCCCAAAATCCCTCATATCTTTGATAGTAATTCCATAGTTGAGAACAACCCCAAATGGAGGGACGAGTTTGTGAGGCTGACCTGGGCTGGGGGTGATTGGGCCACACTCTTTCGTAGGCCCTTTTACAAAGTGTCAGATGGGAGTCCAGGTAGCATCAGATTATCTGATGAGGAGGAGGTGGCCTACCAAGCCTTAATTTCAGATGATGGGAAAACAGACACCTGGACCCTCTTAGAGGAGTTTTCCTTGAAGAAAGTCGGTCTCTCTCAGGCCAGTGATAAGGGTAAATTTATAACTGGATAACCATTTTTCCTTCCCTTTAATTGTAACGTTTTATCTCTCCTGCAATTTAATATTCTTTCTATCTTTCTTTTTCAGCTTGCGAGGCCATCAATAATGTCAACAGGCCCAAGGAAGGGGAGTCAGGCCGCCAGAAGAGGGCCAAGCTAAACAAGGACCCCAGGAGCAAACCTGACGGTCATTCTTTTCTTAAGCCCCACGTCTCAGTGGTCGAGTTGGGGGACGATGTGGACCCTCCACTTAAGGCACATTCCTTCAGGCCTAACTGGGGCTTCAGGAGGAGCGATACGGTGGTTGGATCCACCAAACATGCTAAGGATTGGTCGTACCATTCCATCACTCCCCATGACTTTACTGACATTGTTACGGGGAGTGATATCGAGACTATTGAGCTTCTGGGTTCTCAAGCCCAAGCTGCGGTAACTTTCTTTTTTCTCTTTTTCTTTGAATCCCAAGTTTCTCGTATTTCAACGAACTTGTGCTAACTCATACATATTTCTTTGCAGAATAATACCTACTTCCAGGCGGCCCTCCACCAGGCTAGGTCCTGGAAGGGTAACTCAGATGGGTTTGAGAAGGAGATGAAGAAATGGGAGGAGAGAGCCAAGGTCCTGGAGAAGAAGCTGGACACGAAGAAAGAGGAGCTGGCTAAGGCTCATTCTGAGCTGGTGAAACTTAGGAGCGATAAAGATAAGCTCATTGATGACTACATGTATTCTGACAAGTTTAGGAAACTCATGGAGATTCATGATGAGGGTCTTTATTCCCTACAGTTTACTCAGGGATGGGATGTGGCCGTAAAGGCGGTTTCTGAGAAGCACCCGGGCTTAGTCGACCCTAAGGACTTTATAAGTCCCGAGCAGGCTGAGTCGGAGGACAGCATAGATGCCCTCTTCAACTCCCCTCAGCCAGATGATCGCATCTTGTATCCTAACACTACTTCTCCTCATGCTTCTCCTGCGAAGGATGCTGAAGGCGCTAATAAGGAGCAAGAGAATGAAGGCTCTCGCATGGAGGAGTAGTTTTTCTATTCTGTAACTTTATCCTTAACTTATGTTTGGACTTTTATTTGTATCAAAACTTATTACCCTCCGGGGTTATTTTATATGCTACTTTCCTTATTCGCATCTCTCTCCTTTATTTTTCCGATACTTTAATATTCCAACTTGGCCTAATGGGCCACACAAGTATTATCACAACTCAAACATCCATAGGTTGAAATAATTTCGAACTTTTCAATTTCAAGTTTGGTTTTCCAAAACCTTACATAATATGGGTTCGACCCTGATCAATAATAGCTAGAAAATAAAAACCCTACGCAAACAAAGCTTCAAGGTGCTTTTAAACCTACTTGTCACAATGACAAGTGAGAATCGTACTTCGACTATCTTACACGTAGTAAACCTTCAGGTTTTGTGCGTGCCAGGTTCTCGGGACTTCAAAACCATCCATAGTCTCCAGCTTGTAGGTTCCTCTACCCTGAATGCTCTTGACTTTGTACGGCCCTTCCCAATTTGGGGCAAGTTTCCCTTTCTGTCCTACCCTAGAAGCTTCTATCTTCCTCAAGACTAGGTCACCTTGTTTAAAGAACCTTTCTTTAACCCTTAAGTTGTAGTAGAATGAAGCCTTCTTCTGATACTCTACTATCTTTGCATGTGCTTCATCTCGCACTTCATCAATTAAGTCTAGAGCCAACCTTTGTCCTTCCTCATTTTCCTCAGCATTGAAAGCCTGAATCCTTAGAGAGGAATGTGATATCTCCACTGGAACTACTGCTTCTGCCCCATACGCCAACATGAAGGGAGTTGCTCCTTTCGTGACTCTACAAGTAGTCCTATAGGCCCACAATATGGGAAGTATCTCATCCACCCAATTATTTCTTGACTTCTCGATCCTCTTCTTTAGTCCATCCAGGATTATTCGATTTGCTACTTCTGCTTGCCCATTGGCTTGTGGGTGAGCCACGGAGGTGAACCATATCTCAATTTCATTTTCTTCACAATACTTCTTGAATTCCTCGTTGTTAAACTGCGATCCATTGTCGGTGACTAGGACACGGGGAATTCCATATCGGCACATAATGTTTTCCCACAGGAATTGTGCAACTTGTTTAGTTGTGATTTTGGCCAAGGGTTTGGCTTCAATCCACTTAGTGAAATAATCAATGGCTACAATCAGGAACTTTCTTTGTGTCGTGGACATAGGGAAAGGCCCTAGAATATCCATCACCCACATAGCAAAGGGAATAGGCGAGTTGATAGATGTCAGCATCTCGGGTTGTTATCTAACAACAGGTGCATTCTTCTGACAGCGGTCGCACTTCTTCACATATTCTTTGGCATCAGCCATCATTTCCGGCCAATAAAAGCCTAGACGAGTTATCTTATGAGCCAAGGCCCTGCCCCCCAAGTGTTGTCCACAAATACCTTCATGCACTTCTTCAAGAGCCAAGCGTGCCTCATCGGGCCTGAGACACCTCAAGTAGGGAACCACGAAAGATCTTTTGTAAAGAATCCCATTTATCAAAGAGTACCTTAGTGCTCGAACAGTTAACTTCCGTGCTTCAGTTGCATCACTTGGCAACCAACCGATTTGAATGTGAGCCTTGATAGGATCAATCCATGACATCCTCAGGCCTATGGGAGCCACAAGCTTAACATCTATGCTTCGTGTCTTCAAAACATGAAATTACACACTTCCCAAACTTTCTTCTATCTCAGATGAAGCAAACTTTGATAGCGCATCTGCCTTAGCATTTTCTTCCCTTGGAATGTGTTCAACATGGCATTCATTAAATTGGGTCATCACAGCCCTTACTAGGCGGACATACTTAACCATCGTATCATCCCTTGCCTCGAATTCTCCCTTTACCTGGGATATGATCAGCTTCGAGTCTCCACGGACCTTTAAGTTTTTGACTCTAAGTGTCCCAGCTAGACCAAGGCCAACAATTAGGGCTTCATACTCTGCCTCATTGTTTGTGGTTGGGAAGTCTAGCTTCATAGCATACTCAATTAAGAATCCATCAGGGCTTTACAAAATCAACCCTGCTCCACTGGAATTTGTTTTTGATGCTCCATCAAAATAGAGAACCCAATATTCTTTCTCCTTATCATCCTTCTCTCTGTCCCCATTATCGACTCCCTTGTCTTGAGGTATGGTATCTTCCTGCCCCCCGACTTCTTGGTTGAGTATGGTACATTCCACCACGAAGTCAGCTAGTGCATGGGCTTTCATGGCCGTACGTGGCTTATACTTGAGATCGAACTCTCCCAACTCTATTGACCACTTAATCAATCTCCCACTTGCCTTGGGACTGTGAATGATATTTCTCAGTGGCTGATTCGTTAGCACCTCAATCTGATGAGCCTGAAAGTAAGGACACAGTTTTCTCGAAGCCATTACCAAGGCTAGAGCAAATTTCTCAAAAGTTGAATAATTCAATTCAGCACCATGCAGAATTTTGCTGACATAATATACGGGTTTCTGGACTTTTAGCTCCTCCTTAACCAACACCGTGCTCAAGGCGCTCTCTGAGATGACCAAGTATAAGAATAAAACTTCATTCAAAGATGGTTGGCCAACAACGGGGCCTAAGCCATATACTTCTTTAACTCTTCGAATGCCTTCTGGCTTTCCTCATTCCATACAAAGTCTTTGATATTCTTTAGTGATTTGAAGAATGACAAGCACTTGTCTCCTGACTTGGAGATGAATCGTCCTAGCGCAGCGACCCTTCCTATGAGCTTCTGAACATCCTTGACAGTTTTTGGTGGTTCCATGTCCAGGATTGCCTTTATTTTATCGGGGTGAGCCTCAATTCCTCTCTTTGAGACCATTAATCCCAAGAATTTTCCAGATCATACTCCGAAAGCGCACTTCGTAGGATTCAACATCATCTTGTGGTACCTCAGGATCTCAAAAGCTTCCCTCAAATGGGTTATATGATCAATCTTTACTAGACTCTTGACTAACATGTCATCAACATAGACTTCCATAGTCTTACCAGTAAGATCCTTAAAAATTTTGTTTACCAACCTTTGATAGGTGGCTCCCGTATTCTTAAGACCAAACACCATAACAAGATAACAATAAACACCAAAATCAGTGATAAATGATACCTTTGGAATGTCATCCGTGTGCATCTTAATCTGATTATATCCGCTAAATCCATCGATGAAACTCAGCATCTCATGCCCAGCAGTGGCATCAATCAAAGTATCAATCCTTGCCAATGGAAAACAGTCTTTAGGGCATGCATCATTCAGATCAGTGAAGTCTATACACATCCTCCACTTTCCATTAGCCTTCTTCACCATTACAGGGTTTGCTAACCACTCCGGAAATTGAATCTCCTCAATGAAACCAGCCTCTAGGAGCTTCTCTACTTCCTGTTTTATAGCCTCTTCTCTTTCCGGGGCAAAATTTCTTTTCTTTTGTTTCACTGTCTTCCGGCTTGGATTCACATTTAGCTTGTGAGTAATCAACTCTGGGTCTATGCCTGGCATATCAGCTGCTGACCATGCAAATACATCACTATTTTCTTGCAAAAATTTCACCAACTTCCCTCTAAGGGGCTCCTCTAGTGTGGCTCCAATGAAAGTCATCCTCTCAGGATTCTCGGGGTCTAAAGGAACCGAAACCAAGTCTTCTGCTGGCTTTCCTCTCTTCTCGTCATTTTCTCGGACATCCATATCTTCAATAGGAAGAACCTGCCCCCCGACTCCATCTGCCCTCAAAGAGGCCACATAACAGCTTCTAGCCATTTTTTGATCTTCTTTCTCTTCTCCAATCCAGTTTCGGGTGGGAAATTTCATAACTGAATGGTAGGAAGAGGGGACTGCCTTAAAGGCATGTATCCCTGTTCTCCCCATGATAGCATTATAAGTTGAACTAGCCTTTACTACCACGAAATCCAACATCTGCGTTGCTTGTCTTGGTTCCGTACCTATGGTGGTTGGCAGTTTGATTATTCCTTCCACAGGACATTCTACTCCAGCAAATCCATATATTGGCATGTCGGTTGGTGTCAACTGGGAATCGTTATGCCCCATCCTTAGAAAGGCGTCGTGGAGCAATATATCCACAGAAGCACCATTATCCACAAGAACCCTCTTAACCGGGCTATTTCCTATTATTGGTGTTATGACCAACGGGTCGTCATGAGGAAACTTTACGCCCTCTAGGTCAGAATCATCAAAAGCCAATGTTACTTCTGTCCTGGCCCTCTTCGGGGCTTCTCCAACAATATGCATAACCTCTCTAGTATATGCCTTTCTTGATTTTTTGGACAATCCAGCAGCAGTCGGACCTCCAAAGATCGTGTTTATCACAGGTCCTCGAGGGCGTCGTGGTCCTCCAAAAATTGCATTTATAACCGACCCTCTAGGTTGGGGATTCCGCCCCTGATCGTCTTGGTCCCTCCTATGATCTTCAAAATTCTTCCTTCCACTATTATTTCTGTCCCCTCCATCTCCAGTATACTTGTTCAATCTTCCTTTTCGAATCAAAAACTCAATTTCATCTTTCAATTGCCTACACTCATCAGTGTCATGGCCAACATCCTTATGAAACCTGCAATACTTGCTCTTATCTAGCTTGGCGGGATCAGCCTTCAAGGGTTTAGGCCAGCGAATATCTCTATCTTTCTCAATCTCCATCAAAATTTGACTTCTAGGAGCATTCATCTTAGCATATTCAGTGAACTTTTGCCCAGGTCCTCCCTTCTTGGGGGTTGAATCAGGGTTTTATTCGGTTCTAGGATATTTTTCCTTTGCAATATATTCTAGATCAGTTTTCCGCTTCTTGCCTCCAGTGGGCTCATTACTTATTACGGTCTTCCTCATACTTTCTTCAACCTTGATATACTTCCCTGCCCTCTCTTGGAGCTGCAACATGCTTTCAGGGGGACGTTTGGCCAAGGACATCTTGAAAAACTCGTCCCTAGTTCCTTGTTGCAGTGCTATCATGGCTACCTTATCATCAAGGTCCGGGACTTTTAAAGCCTCTTTTGTGAAACGATTCAGGTAATCTCTCAAGGATTCCTTAGCTCCCTGCACAATACTCATAAGAGATGCTGAACTTTTCTCATGGACTCTCCCGCTGATGAATTGCTTAATAAAAGCCTGACTTAACTCTCTGAATGATCCAATAGAGTTTGGGGGTAAGCGACTGTACCATCTTTGAGCCATACCCGACAGGGTTTGAGGGAAGGCCCGGCACTTAATAGCGTCATTCACGGGTTGCAGCAGCAGTGCATTAGAGAATGTCTTGACATGGTTAGCGGGGTCTCCGGTGCCATCATAGGCTTTGATAGTGGGCATCTTGAATTTCCTTGAGATATGGGCATTTATTATTTCTTCTGTGAAGGGTGGAGTTGGATCATCAGGATCTCCAAGGGGAAGGAGATTGCTTGGATCAGTTCTTGGGATGACAGCCCTTCTTCGTACCGGACCATCCAGGTCTATGACAGGAGGAGGATTTCTCCCCCTAGGAGGTATCTGGGGTCTGGTGGCCTGGTGAGCTTCCAAGTCACGCCTCAGCCTTTGGATCTCATCCTCATGAGCCCTTATCCTTTCCTGCACTTCCTGAGGATTCGCCCCTTGGGTGCTTCGAGGGCGTTGCCTTCCATCGGCCATCGGCTCCTTGCCTGGACGTCTCCTTCTTGGGGCTACTTCATCATCCGAAGATTCGGAATCTCTCTCAGTGTAAGGACCAGAAAATTCCCGATCCTCAGGGATAGGAGCCAAACCTCGTATATAAGGGGGCGATTGCCCTCGTGCTTCACTTCGCCCAGCATATCCACTTCCTCCAACCTCGGGGTAAAGGGTCATCCCATAAGGGGGGTTAGTAGTAACAACAGTTGAATATTCATACCCGACGGGTCGAGAATTCACAGGTATATGTACTTGTTGAACTTGATGACTCGTACCTTGAATAGTCGGGGGAGTCGTCCCTTGTGGCTGAGGTTGAGTTGCCCCTATCTGGGTTTCCGCTTGAGTAGATGCATAAGTTGAGTGGGGAGGAATCTCCACGGTCGACGAAATCACCTGAGTTGTCCCTGATGGTGTTCCCTCCTCCAGAGCGCTAGTTGTGCTCCATGTTCTCGCCATGGTTGTTGTTCACTTCCCACAGACGGCGCCAAATGTTATGGATAAAAAACTAAGGTTATTATTTGTTGTATTTATTACTAAGATTCGGGAGCTCAAGGCCTTTAATGGCTGCTCTCGTGTTTCATAGCTTAATTCTACCTTTACAAGATGCCTACGTATCTCTGTGAATTAGATAATCAAGCGAAAAAAACGTAGTTCTGATTTGTGGGGCGAGACCCCTTATATAGATGTTGAGAGTCCTTGAACTGGACTTGGTATAGGAGACTTGGTGGGCAAGTCTAATAATTAGAATGGACTTTGGAGTCCTAGATAGTAGGAAACTGATTCCTTATCCTTTTAGGTCCCCTTGAGGCCAATCTACAAGGGTTTATATCCCCACTAGGACTTATCTTAATAGCTGTATTCCTCCTTTATTTATTAATTATGAAATTAATAAATAATCAGGGCTTTTGGGCCTTCTTTGTTCCATCAGGCCTGATCTGGTCCATCAGGCCTGCCTGATCAATGTGTTGACCTTCTTGGTCTGAATGTCATACATCTTCTTATTGGGCCTACCAGCCCTACACCTTGCAATATTTAATCATACAATCAGGATTTATTTATCCCTATCAAAAGATGATAGTGAATAGTATGAATAGTAACTTGTATTTTGTTTCTTGATTTTAATGGTTGTTTTAGGTTCCAAAAACCATACTAAGCTCTCCAAAGACTTCACCATCATAAATAACACATCTCAATCCCTCAAGAAAGGTATAAACCTTTGACCCAACCTTACTTAAGATTTAAGTTCAAGATTCTTTTAAAACATAGTTGTAAACCTCGTTTTGGTGGAAGTATTGTTGTAATCTTGATGTTTAGCTAAGTAGATTTGAGGTTAATTATTGTTTCCTCAAGAACATGATGTTCTTGATAGGATTTAGTGTGGTGATGATGATATGTTGATTGTTGGTGGTAGTATAAAGATTTAAGGCATAAACGAAACTCCGATCGTAACTCTAATCTCGCTAAAATGAACAAAATGTAACTTTAAGTTTCTAAAGAAAGTCCCGAAGTTGTAAACTGAAGTTTATTGAAAAATAACCCTTTATTATTCTATAAAATATTATAAGGATCATTTAGGCGCTTGAATCTCTTGATTCCGATTTACGGATCAAAAGTTATGGTCGTTTTACCAAAAGTGATTTATGCAACAAAAACTACTACAAATTACGAACTTTGAAAATAAAAAGGATCGACTTAAAAGTGTTCATAAATCATGAAATTTTTACAGCGAGTAGTAAATTGAGTTTCCTAACTTCCATAAACATTTAAAGTGAAAATAATAAATTTTCAATTTTATAAAAATATCGGAGTCGAGACCGCGCGATTACAAATCGTAGAATCCATAAGAGGAGCCGACAATGAAAAATGAAATGGACTTAAGATACTATGAAAAAGGAAGCGACCATAATGTGAATAAGGACTTAAAGAGATGATAAGGGTAAAATAAGTTAAGAGGGTGCATAATAAGTAGCGCATGAGTGCGAGTCACCGTAAATTAGAACGAGACCTAACAAAATAAATTTTATTTATGATTATAGATTTCCGAGCGGAACCTAGAGCATCCTTCACCTCGAGATACCCAGGAAAGTTTATGGATCCAACTCCATTTACTGTTGTGTTGTGAAAGAATTGTTTTATTATCATTGCATAAATACCATGCTTGCCATGATACGTAGTAATTGAATTTTCGCATAATGTAGCGATGTTGTACGATAAGCATATATCGTAAAATACTTAATTCCGCGTTAAGCGTGACGTATGATTATAAGACCGAGAGTCGGTCGAGATTTTAAGATAAAAACCTGGGAATTATTCTGGCGATATGATAGGACGATTAAAAGTCTAAAGTAGTACGTTTTAAAGGACTCAACGTCCATTTACGAAATATTAAACACCTCGAACTTTTATTAAAAATGATTTCCAAAGATTGTATTCCCTCAACTATACTTTATCGCTCGATTAAGATATATTTATTAAATATTTATTAATTATGGAGGAAGTATTCTCCAGGGAATATTTACTTTAAACTCGATTAAATAGTAAAGATTATTATATTACTTAAATATAAATCAGTTAAGGAATATTATTTCAATATTCTTTTAAAGTATAACTATTCGAGATTTAATTATTTAATGATTTATATTTAATTATTAATTATTTATTAATGATTTATTTTTGATTTAAAAATCATAAAACCCGATTTAAAATACTTTCTGATTTTCGGAAAATCATTCGAATAATTTCAGATCGTCGGAGAATATTATCTTGACTTAATTTAAATATTTTGAATATAGTTTTAAAAGAAACTCCCCCTTATTTACTTATCTGTTGACAACGGTCAACTCACATCTTTAGTACTTCCTCCGAAAACTTTCGGAAGTACATATATCTATATATATATGAGGTAAAGCTGTGCCTATCAACAAGCAAAATACTTGGGGTACTTCGATATAGTTCGATGATTCCAAGTATATGATAGTATTCTTAAAAGGACAAGGAGGGGTAGAGATCCAGTACTTCGTGGACTGGGGAGACTGTCATATTTATTTTCCGTATGAAAAGGTACCATGTGTATTGAAGGACATACGAAGTATGCAAAATATACCCGGGTGGAATGGGGAAGCATATAAAGCCCGAATGCGGCTTGGATGACAACCCGGATGTTAGGAAGTCGTCCCTCTACATGTAGAAAAGGTTATTGTTACCATTATGCGACTGATCATCGTATCTCGGGGGCTCTAGTGAATGTCCTATTCTTCCAATTTGAATTGTGATGCAATACCGTAACCCAAGCCTAGGTGCTGGGTTTACTATTACGGTATTTGCAGGATAATAAATCCCCTAAAGAATTATATTCAAAAGAAGGTGTGTATCACCAATGAAAACTATTTTTAAATAAAACATAAATATCTTATATAACGTTTGTACTCGAGTTTATCATACAGTCATTTCATACTGTACATTATTATGTTGGGCATTATAGCTCACACTTGTTTTCTTAAATTGACACAACACAACAGTTAATCAAGATGCCTATCATGAAACTCACAGCCAGGAAATGGGTAGGAAATGGCTAGCTGTTCCGTAGGATGTTTGGTGTTGTACCACAGGTAGACCGAATAAGCTGGATTGGTTTTCAGTAGTTTTTAGCCCGACTTATTTATAATTATGACTTATGTAAGGTAATAAATAAGAAACATATATTTGGCCGACGGACTAGGCTTACTTAAAGGTTATTTCTCGGTAAGACTTAATTACTTTTGGGTTATAATAATTATCACTTCGTGGTTTGATTTACTCTAGTAATGAATGGTTCATTTCCAAGACAATAACCTGTAAGTGTGTGTGTGTGATAAGTGTGGGTTCGTAAAGTGTGAGTATTTATATATTGTGATACAAGGTATGTGGTTTATAGTGATTGAGATGGCGTGGCCTCCGAGATCCCTGACCCCGGATTTTGGGGCGCCACATTCATGCCTGTTATAAAGACTAACCCCAAGCTACAATGTACAGATAGATTTATACATACAAATTGACACAAATACAACATTTATATATATAAGGTGATTTCTTGAGTTAAACAGATACATACATCAGACAAATATTGTATCTCCTGTTTCTTCTCTAATGAGGTCCTTTAAATATAAAAGAATTTCCATTTCCTCTATGATTGGTGTCCCTCTTAGAGCTTCCACAAGTTTGAGTCTGTTAGGTTTTGGATAACCGCTCAGCGAATCAATCCTAAATTTTGAGAATCTGCCAGCTTTGACATTTAGAAATCTTCCATCCTTGGAAATTCTGCTCAACCCTTTTGCCTTGAGATCTTCAGATCTTTGAATATACATTTCTATTTCCTCATCATACTTCCTCTTCCTCTCCTCATATTCAGCCTTGTTTCTTTCTCTTCTTTCCTCCCTTACTATCAACCATTCAGCTAAAACAGATCTCCTTGCCCTGGTTGCAGTATCCTTATCCTTTAGGAAGCTTATCACTCTCTTGATTTCTGTGGGTGAAAAGGTGTCCATTAAGTTGCATCCAAGAAATGTGAAGGACCCATCCTCATTGTAAATTCTTACTTCCCTAAGTGTTACAACCCAAACTCTGACTATTTCCTCAGCTAGTTGTTGAAAGTAGTCTTCATCTGAGATGCACCAGTTAAGAGGTAGAAAATCACTTTGATTATAGCAATTCCAAATGGCCCTCTCAATAACTTGCACTTTCTTAGGTTTCCTCCCAATAGACTTGTAGTGAACTTTGAGTGATGGCTTGACAGAAGTTAGGTTTATGATTTTCTTGAGAAATGTTTGGCTAGAGGTGATTGGTATTTTCAGAAGGTGTTAGCAGTCTGTTTGTACAAGGACTTAGGCTTTGAGGTTTGAGGTGGTTTGGTATTTGAGTGTGTTGGCATAGAAAATTGATCTTGGTTAATTTGGATTTTTAGGGTTTGTCGTTATTGTGGTTGTAATCCATCTTCCTTCTTCTTTCTTCTTCTTTCTTCTCCTCTCTTCCCGGTCATCTCCCTTCTTCTCATCTTGCTTTTTGCCCTTGTCATCAGTTGCTCTTGAGGATTGACTTGGATTTGAGCCAGAAGGAGGTTGATCATTTGGCTTCTACTCATCATCATCCTTGAAAGGCATATGTCATAGCCTATTTATTTATTCGAGGTTTTAACTCAACTCAAATAAGAATGTAATAAGTAAATAGTAGATCCACCGTCAAAGAGATCTCTCAAAGTAACATCGGTCAAAGGATTCAGAAATAATGTTCATCTACAGACTTGAGGAATTACTTCACTGGAAGAAGTTCAAGAAATTGATCAAGCCTCAGTGATATAAATCAAGATTGTGGATTTAATCAAGTGACAGAGATCTTTTCAGGGTATCAATTAATTACAGGGATTTAATCTGAAGAAAATCAAGTTATTAAAGTCAAGACATGAAGAAACATCACAGAAGTTAGTCACTCATGAACCAGACAGTACATCGAGTGTCAACATTGAAGTGGTGGAATTGAGTCATAATTTTCAGAAGATTTTCAGAAGTATGGTTGCTGTTCAAAAGTAGTATTAATTCTCTATTAATTAATTAAGTCATATAATTTAATTAAGAAAATAAATTAAATCTGCAAAGATTAATTTATTGATTAATTAAATTAATTGATTAATTAATTCTTAATTAATATTAAGAATTTTCTTAATTATAATTGAATTAAAATCAGTTTTAATTCAGTAAGAAAATTGAGATTGAGCTGGCATGACAATCTGGATTGTCATACCGATTGTCATGCCAGGCCATTCCTGATTGTCTCACCGAAAGTTCTACTGGAAGGAGAATTGTCTTGCCAGTTCATTTTGATAGTCTTGCTAGTTCATTCAATTGTCTCATCGAAAGTCATGGTGGTTCAACAGATTGTCTTGCTAGCTCAACGGATTGTCTCACCGATTGTCTCGCCAGTTCAGTTGATTTATGATGATTGAATATAAAGACAACCAATTCAGACAATTACAGTAGACTACAACATTCAATACAGAGACCATCAAACTCAAGAACACAGATAGAAAAAGAAGCAACCACCAAAGTTAAAACTCAACTGCATTTTCAGCTCATTAATTTCTAGACATTAATGTTAAATTCAAACCACTAGAAATCATTATCTTGTTCTTGTATAACTATCTAGCGGATCAAAATCCCTAGAACTTAATCTCAAATTGCTTTTAGCATTTGATCCTTTTATTACAAAAATAGAAATAAATTCATGTCGAATTTATTCTAGATTTGTAATAATTTATTTGAGATTAATTCCTTGTAAACGATACCGTTATTGTAACACCTTTCAAGTTTAATAATAGTTTTATTTAACTTAAATTTTGTTTCATTTTTTATTCCGCATTTAATTCGATTAAACGGTATAGTTTGTATTCAACCCCTACTTCTACAGACATATTGGGACCTAACAATTGGTATCAGAGCCTTCTGATTAACGAACAAATCAAGATCCTAGACTTTTGTGATTCTTCCACTCCTTGAATTTTTATTTATTCAAAAATTCATAATGACTTCACAAAAAGTTGGAACCGTTAAAATTCCACTGCTCGATAAAGAAAATTATATTATGTGGAAGAAGAAGATGCTCTTGTTCTTACAAGTTGCAAATCCCAAATATCTGGATGTGTTAAAGAAAGGTCCAAAAAATTCCGATGGTTATTGAACCAGAGGTTATAGAAAATAATGTTGTAATTACCAAAGCTAGAACCTATGCAAAAGAGCCTGAAGATTTTACTCCTGCTGAAATGGAAGAAGCCTCCTTGGATGCTAGCCTTCAATTAATATTAGTTGATTCCCTTGATTCCTTGATGAACATACATATGATGAACTGTAAAAATTCCAAACACATCTGGGAAACTATTGAGGTGATCAATGAAGGCACAGAGGAAGTTAGGGAGAACAAGTTAGAGATCCTAACCTCTGAATATGAACATTTCAAATCCAATCCAGGAGAAGGAATTACTGAAGTGTTCGAGAGGTACAATGCTTTGATCAACAACCTGAACATAAATGGAAAATACTATTCAATCAGGGAGGTCAACAAAAAGTTCCTTTTAACACTGCCAACTCATCTTGAAGATAGAATCACTATCATAAGAGAAGCAAGAGATCTGAGTGAGATTTCTTTGGAAAGGCTCTATGGTGTGTTAAAAACCTATGAGTTGGAGCAGATTCAGCAGAAGGAAGTCTACGGGAAAGGTAGAGTGGTCAGCACGTCTACTACTCTAGTAGCTGAAGAACAACAACAACAACAACAACAACAACCACTACAACAACAACAATCTCAACAGTCAGAGAGAATGGTACAGTCTTCCAAGGCTGAGGAAAATGTGATAGTAGCAGAATTTGATCCTCCTACTGCAAATCAATCAGGAGATGAGTTTTACTCCTTGGAAGAACTGGAGCAATTGGAAGATGAGTCAATGGCCCTGACTGTCAAGAGATTCTCCAATGTCAGATTCAAGAGGAATCCCAAGTTCAAGTACAAGTCCAACTACAACAGATTCCAGAAAGGTGGATCTTCGACCTCTAACACCAGCAGTGGTGGATATAAAACATGGATGGTTCATCGGAGCACCATTCGATGCTTTAACTGCAATAAGTTGGGACACTTTGCCACCGAATGCAGGAAGCCAAAGCAAGTAAGGAAGAACTCTTATGATTCTAATCAGAAGAGTAAATCTAAAAGGGCTTACCTGGCAAAGGGAAGAAGTTGGGATGATACTGACAGTGAAGATGAAGAAGTTGGGAATCTTGCTCTTATGGCTATTGATGGAAACACTTCATCGTCAAGAAAAGAGGTAAAATTTACTGATGCTGAATTAGTTTATCATCTGGGAGGCTCCTTAGATTGTGCTCATCGTGATAATGAAATGTTAATTCAACAAATCAAAGACCTTGAGAAAGAGGTCAATGAATTAAGACTTGTGCACATTAATCAAGACAAATTAAAAGAACAAGTATCTTTTCTAGAGAATAGAGTTGACTGTTATAGACAACTCGAAACTATTCTCAAAGATAAGATCACTGGTCTTGAGACTAAGGTTAAAGCTTACTTTAATTCTTGCTCGAAGGCTAAAGAGTTCTACAATAAGCAAGCTATTAATCAAACATCTGGAGTAGGTTATGATTACAATATTGTTATTTGAGAATTAGGCATAAACTCCCCTCCTCATGACTGTGCTAAAGGTAGGGAAGTACCACATGTGCTTAA
This sequence comes from Apium graveolens, assembly GCF_009905375.1. Lineage (NCBI taxonomy): Eukaryota > Viridiplantae > Streptophyta > Magnoliopsida > Apiales > Apiaceae > Apium > Apium graveolens. The sequence goes on along the minus strand of NC_133651.1, from coordinate 106,815,263 downwards.
GGGTGTTGATAAACCCCTCTATAAAGAATCAATTGCTGAACCATTTGATGAGACCTCCTTTATTATTCAAGAAGAAATACGTGCTGAAGATCTTGCTAATGAGAAGGTTGTTTCCAAGCCAAGTGTGTCGAAAGTTCCAGTCAAAGTTGTGAAAGCAACTAAGACTAACTCAGACACACCTGAGTTGGATAACAAAAATTCCATGCCTACCATGCATAATTTTCCTGTTGTTAATTCCTCTCATAAAGTATGTGGTGTTCCTAATTGCATGTCTTGTGCTTTTAATTTGATGTATGCTTATTTTAATGGTAAGCATGTTTCTAGTGATAAGACTACTCCTCGTCAGCATGTGAATAATAGGAAGCATAATAGGTCTAAGACTGTCAGTCCTCCTAAAGCTAGAAATGAGACATGTGTGCCTAAGCCTAAACAGAAATTTGTCAAGGCTGTTTACAAGGTCAAATGTCCAGTCATTGAGAAAGTTGAGAACATAAAAGTTAAGAATGTTGTTTTGCCTGATAAAGGCCAATTGTACAAGTATGCCGGACCCAACCAAGTTTGGGTTCCGAAGAAGATCTAATCCATTTATATTATATGGCATTAAACAGGTTGAACCGGTAGTGTGGATTCTTGACAGCGAATCGGCAAGACATATGACCAGAGATAGAGCCCTGCTATCAAATGTGGTTGAGAAAGCTGGCCCAGTGGTTACCTTTGGAGATAACAACAAAGGTTTAACTGAGGGATATGGCTATTTGCAAGCTGAAAATGTTATCATTGAAAATGTGTATATTGTGCAAGGACTTGAACACAATCTGCTTAGTATCAGTCAGTTCTGTGATAAGGGCTACTATATTTTATTCGACAAGCTAAAGTGTCAGATCCTGCACAAGAAAAGTGAAAAACCCTCCTTGATGGGAATCCGGAAAGGTAATTTGTTCATAGCTGACATGAACTCTGGAAGAAGTCCTGAAGTTAACTGTTTCTATGCAAAGGCATCGTCAAATGAGAGTTGGCTATGGCACAAGAGACTTTCCCATCTCAATTTCAAAGCAATGAATTCTCTTGTTAAGAGAGAATTGTTCAGAGGTCTGCCTCAACTGGAATTCTCCACAAAAGGACTGTGTGAGGCATGCCAGAAAGGAAAGTCAAAAAAAGCAAGTCACAAAGGCACTGACACATCCTCCATAACTGGTATTCTTCAATTATTGCACATGGATTTGTTTGGACCAGTGAATGTTCTTTTGATGTCAAAGAAGTGTTACTGTCTTGTGATAGTTGATGACTATTCCAAGTATACGTGGGTTTTATTCCTTCACTCTAAGGATGAAACACCACAAGTTGTGATTGATCATATCAAGTTGATCGAGTTAGATTCTAATGTCCCTGTTAGAGCAATAAGGTCAGATAATGGAACAGAATTCAAGAATTCACTTCTCAATGGATTTTGTACAGACAAAGGGATTATTAGACAATATTCAGCTCCTAGAACCCCTCAGCAGAATGGAGTGGTAGAAAGAAAGAATCATACATTGATTGAAGCTGCAAGAACTATGTTAAGTGAATCAGGTCTTCCAATGTACTTTTGGGATGAAGCTGTCAATACTGCGTGTTATACTCAGAATCGAACTCTAATCAACAAGGACCTCATGAAGACTCCTTATAAGAGTATGAATGAACAGAAACCTTCTATCAAACAATTTCATGTATTTGGTGCCAGATGCTTCGTGCTCAAGGATGGAGATGATCTTCGTGGTAAATTTGAGGCAAAGGCATATGAGGGTATTTTTGTTGGTTATGGAAGAAGATCATACAGGGTGTATATCATTGATCAACAGAAAGTAACTGAAAGTGTCAATGTTACATTTGATGAAACTAAACTCCCTAGTATCCAAACTGAAGATCCTTCTGAGAAGCTGAAGTTTGATGATATGTCAGATTCAGAATCAGAAAATGATCAAGAACCTGAGGTTGCTGCTGGTGAAGAACCTGGTAATTATGATGATACTCAAGGTAATGGTGATGGAAACATTGGCAACAATGGAGATACCACTGCTACTGACGGAGAATCATCAAGTCAACCTGGCAATAACTCAAGGGAGATACTGAAGGATCAACTAGTAGGACACAACATCCCAATGTATTTCAAGGCGAATCATCAAGATTAAATCTTCCAAGATAGACTGTCTGGAATAAAGCTCATCCTTTTGAGTTGATTATTGGTGATCCAGATGTTGGAGTCAGAACTAGACGTGCTACTCAAAATGAATGTCTGTTCTCAGGATTTCTTTCTGAGATGGAACCTAAGAAGAATGAAGAAGCACTGACTGATCCAGATTGGGTGATTGTTATGCAAGATGAACTCAATCAGTTCGAACATCAACAAGTCTGAAACTGGTACCTAGACCTACACACAAGAAATCTGTTGGTACACGGTGGGTATTCAGGAATAAACTAGATGAAGATGGTGTGGTTACAAGGAACAAAGCAAGACTGGTAGCTAAAGGGTATTCTCAAGCTGAAGGCATTGATTATGATCAAACCTATGCTCCAGTGGCTAGACTAGAGGCCATCAGGATATTTCTGGCATTCACAGCATTCTCTAATTTTAAAGTTTATCAAATGGATGTCAAGAGTGCATTTTTGAATGGAAAGCTGGATGAAGAAGTGTATGTAGAGCAACCTCCTAGTTTTGAAGATCTAGATCATTTGGACTATGTCTACTTTCTTTTCAAAGTTATTTATGGTCTCAAACAGTCCCCGAGAAAATGGTATGACACTCTTTCTGAATTTCTTATTGAAAATGGCTTTATTAGGGGTGTCATAGACAAAACTCTCTTTTCCAAAAAGCATAAAAATGATACTATATTAGTCCAAGTCTATATGGATGATATAATATTTGGGTCTACTAATGATAGTCTCTGTAAGAGATTTTCTAAGTTAATGCACAGCAAATTTAAAATGTGCATTGTGGCGCCCTCCAAACCCGGGTCAGAAGTTTGGGGTCCACAACACAAACACATTATATTAACTTGTATACCAAGTATTATTTATAATGACCCTGCTTCATAAAACCACGGATCGCAACAGGTTAAAGTATGAAAACAAGCCACAATCTTAACCTTTATTACAACGTACCAAATCCCAATTAATTTAACTTACAATTGATAATAAAATCATTCTTACAATCTGACTATCTCTATACCGCATGAAGCTTCTGCTAGCTTGATTCAACCTGATTGGAACCTTAACCCGCACTTTGGACTGCGGAACTTCACTATCATCCATATCATTTTTAACTGTAAAATATACAAAAAGTTTCGCAAGAGTGAGCTAACTAGCTCAGCAAGTCACAATAACGATATCTGAGGTTAAACAATGCTCAAATGAGATGATTCAGAGGAATCAAGTTTCTTTTTAACTAGTCATTAGAATTGGATATTCATTTTAATTTTTAAAACTAAGGTTAGGCTGCTGATCAGTCACGCACTAACCCCGAGCAAAGCACACAGCACTGCTCTAATTACTGGATTCAAGGCACACATTGGCCTAACTTGACCATTGGTATGGTCTGACCACGAATCTGGTCCACATATATAAAAACTATTCAATCCTATAGTAGTGCAATATGATAAACAATATAATTCGATAACACAAGATCATAATCAATGATGATTAAACATTTGCATAACAACGTAAGGAAACTCATGGATATCTCAAGGGTATATCAGGGTATGTAAAAGAAACGGTTTTCAATCTGTAAAAGAATCAGGTATTAGACAAATAATGATTTTTCAAGGTATAGATTTTTGATGTTATAAAGAATGGTTGGAGTATAAAAGTTTCTGTGTTTTCAAACAATTTTGTTCCAGTGTTTGGTATTTGGTAATTATATCTTTGAAGAGTAGTACTATATTTGTGTGGTTTGGTGTCTGAGGATCAACAAAGGACGGTTTGCAAAGAATAAGGCTTACGGCTCAAGATCAAGAAAGAATCAGGGCTCAAGGGTAAATAGTTTAAAGCACATGCATTATAAAACAGGAGTTATGTTTAATAATAGCAACATGTTATAAAACAGTTTGAAAACATTGATAATATATCTTGAAGAAGAGTTCAGATATACTTGCCTTACAGGCTTTACAACTACCACTGATCAATTCTGATCCGACGCTGCCGCTCAGGCTTTAACGTCCAACCATTAGATCCCATTGGATTCGATTTCGACACTCAGGTCATCCTGTTGAAACTCTACTGAGCTCGTCGATTAACCACTAGGTTATCTTTAGTCCATCGTCCACTTTCAGGTTCCCGACTATAACCTACAGGGTCGAAATATCCTACATTAGACGTCTAGGTATGCTTGACATATCCTCGATACTAATTCTTACCCAACGATATTCAAATCTGACTCGTAATTATTTATATCATAATAACACACACAACAAGTAGGGTTCACAATCTCAAAAATCGATTTGGTGTTGGTTTTCAGAAAATACGTATACTCGTCATTTTACGAAATTAGGGTTACTGTGTTTTGGTCAAAACATCCAACACAACATACAATCAGGTTCTGTATAAAACATGCGTATATGTATTTACTTATACTCGCTCAATGTTCTGATAATCCTCGGATACGCTCCCGTATTTCTGTAGTTTGATTTTCCCGGAAATCGGGCAGCCTCCCCTTTGTTTATCGGACTACCCGTCGAAACATTACTCGACATCAAACCAATCAACAATACAACAATCACAACTCTAGTCAACTTAAATTCATAACTCAATCATAATTAAATACGCAATCCAAGTCTCAATACAAAATTCAAGTCTCAATACAAACTCTAAATATCGGATAAATATTTCTCGAACTAAATTAATATTTTGAAATTTTAGGACTCAGAATAAACATCACAGTCCACCGTCAGCTCACCGATGGTCATCGCTGACGACGGCGAAATCTCGGAGGTACCCCAATTTCGGATGCCAATCACGAGTTTCACCGATTGATTTTTAATAATTCATGTATCAATTACTTACTTCACGAATTGCAATCAATAAGCCCTGCAGAAATTAATACAATTAATTAATTATTCCAGAAAATGCGCACAAAGCAACAACAACACAGAACCAGGCGACCAACGCACACGCGCGGCCCCAGAGGCACAGGTCACCTCGCCGGAGTTTAATCCGGCGGCAACCGGTCTGAACAGCGAAAAAGAACAGCATCGCAATGAAGATATATACACACGTATATATATATATGATTTCAAGCAGAAACAGAGGCCAAAACGGAACCAGCCATCAGCCGGAATTTCCAGCGGTGGCTTACCAAGAACACGGCGGTAGGGCGGCGACAAGGGAAACAAGAGAGAGAGATCGAAACACAGTAACCTAGTGAAGCAAAGAAGAAATTCAAGAAACATAGATTCAGAAAAACCGAGAGGAGAGATTGAGGTTACCACCATGGAAGAGATAGGAAGTAAAATAAATAAGAAAAGAAATGAAATGTAGGACTTTGCCACGTAGCTGCTTGATTATTCAGAATAAAACACGTGTCCCGTTTCCCCCGAGTGGAAGCCCACTTATGGATCGATTTTAATCATTTAACGGCATAACTTGTAGATAAATATTAATCAGAATGACCTCAAAATTCTATTAAAATTTCCTAAAAGAAAACCTGAAACTAATAGGATAAAATTCCAAAATTTTAAAGAATTTTCGAAATGCAACTCGTACCCGTATTAAAAATTAACGATCCGAGCTGCACATAAAACAATTTCAGAAAATCATGAAAACAGTCTTAAAATGTTAGAAATATCCTGAAGTTTATAAAAACGTAACTTTCGTAATTTTAAAATAATTTCTGAAAGGCAGTTTATACCCGCTTTAAGCAAATAACCGAAACAACGCGCGGGTGAAATTAATCCCGAAAATTTCCAACATAATTTTAAAATTCTCGTAATATTCCAAACTTAAATAAATATGAATTTCCTAATTTTTGAAGAATTTTAGAATTAAATATGGATTTTACCATTAAACATACTCAGAAAATCATTTAAAAATAAATAATTAAAGAAATATGGATTTCTCAATTTTATAAAATCTTAAAAATAATTATTGCAATTATAAAATCATAAAAACAATTTAAGAAATGTTCTCAATATTTATGCAAATAAATTTGCACTAAATCCACTTTTGAAAGTGAAAACAATTCAATACGATCCCATAATTAATTGCACGGACAACCCGATACACTATAAATCACATATGGATAATAATAAAATAACACATAGCGATCAAAATCAACACACATATCTTATTTATTTAATAATTTCCATAATTGCATAATTAAATAATTCAAAAAGAATACACGAGTCGTTATATCCTTTCCCCCTTAAAAAGATTATGTCCTCAGAATCTGGTCTAGTTACACAAGTGAGGATAGTTGTCAAGCATATCTGACTCTAATTCCTAAGTAGACCCTTTTACTCGAGGGTTCAAACGTACTTACAATAGGTATGCACTCATTTTCAAGGACTTTCCTTTGACGATCAAGAGTTTGGATTGATCACTATATGCAGAATAACTTGGACAAGAGCCCCATTGGCTCCTGATCAATCACTTAATTTAAATCAGATACTTATCATTTTTATCTTTAACAGACTAAACACACTATATGTACACACTGTTGTAACGGTAACATCAACTCATGAACAACCTTATCTATATTTATCAATACCTTGAATGGTTTACAAATTTTAGGACATAACCTGTCTTTTCCACTCATATTTATCCAGTTCCTTCCAAGACGACACTTTTACTACACTACTGGTCCTATTTCTATATTCATCTTCTCTCTCAATATAATTTCGCCTCCTTCTTTTGCCTACTCCGAGCTGCTTTAATCAATATTACTACGTTCTTAGTGTGTTAAATTAACCTAGAATTTGACAACTTTCTTTTTCCCATTTTATTTCAATAAAAATGGGGACCTACCCTTGCGTTTACATGAAGCTTAATAAAATGGCATTCCAAAGCTGATATCGATAATAAATGATTATTCCAGTGTTCCCTTAAAACTCAATCTCTCAACATATCTTACATTTCCTGAATCACTTTCGTACTTTGACTCTCCGATTAAGAATGATAGACGGTACTCGTTTTCAACTTGGTTTTCAAACATTTAAACATCTCTTATTCTTTTTCATCAGTTAAGGCTGAAAATTAATCTCATATATTCGCGTATTATCACCTTAGTGTTTAAACTTCAGACTCCACTTTTTCCAATTCGTTTATTAACTCCTCGGTGGACTTAATTGCATCCAATCCTTTCTGTTGGTATAAGGCATCTGTTACCATACAGCTTTGCTTAGGTAGTTTTAATTGGATTAATTCAGAATCTTTTGTTAATCTTGGTCAAAATTTCATTCCTAAAGACTCAACGTATAGTTGTTTTTCTTCTGATCTTTGGAGAAAATCTTTGGGTATTCCATGTAGGCTTTCTTATTCTTTGAGTAGCTGAGGATGTTATCAATAAATACAATTTACTTATCCAAGTATTCCTTATATACCACGTTCCTTAATTCCTTATAGACAACTGATACACTTGTTATTTCTGATAATATCACCGGAGCTTGCAATACTTATAACTTATTTTAATCGTAATCTCTGATATTTTCTCAGGTTGGATCTTAAGTTAATCCTCGAGATATAATATATTGCTTAAATTAGGTCTCGTAGGAAATTAATTCTTTATAGGGGTCACTTATTCTTATTCGTTGTTTTTCTAAACTCCCTCTTCACGATTCGCCTCTTGTAAAGTCACTTTCTGGGTCTGCCTTATCCACTAGGCTTTCCAATACTTCGTCTTAATCCTTTGACATGTCCAACACCTCTTGATCTATCTTGAAATTTCCTTCTTATACTTGGTTATCACTATTTTTCCTTAAATTTCCATATATCTTGGCGTCTCTTCACTAATTAAATACTTAATATTGTGAATTTCATGTGGGATCTTATTTCTTAATTCTTCTACTTGTAGCATCCAAGTGCTGGAAGAAAATCTGGAGATATCATGATCGTCCTCCTGACGCATAAATTTCCTTTTTCTAACTACTAACATCGTGATCCATTCTCTTCTCTTGACATTTTATCTTTCCCTTCGCAACTTCAACTGAAAAGTCATACTATCCATCTTTCTTCCTTTTGGATTATGAACTTTAGCTTCCAATTCCAACTTCGAAAATCCTATAGTTAATCCTTCTGGTGTAGTCCCTATGTTTGTTCTCTCCTTTTTGTTTATCGCTTGCCACTACATTTGTTTTTCTCGTGAATACTTACTTCAAACTCTTATGGTCCATAGATCTTACACCTTTCTCCATACATATCATGTCTCCCCATTTTTCAAAACAAATATTATTACTGTTAGCCCTAATGATGAGTAGGATACTTCTGCTCATAAGATTTCGGTTTCCTGGGTGCATATACAATAACTTTATTATACCGCATCAACACACATCCTACTCCTTTATGAGAAGCATCACTATAATCTACCAAATCTCCTTGATATTTTCAAAGTGATAAAGTAGGTACTATAACCATTCCTTTATTTAACTCCAAAAAACTTTCTTCACCCTTCTCCATTTCATACTTACTTATTGCTTTTCCTAATTAGCTTCATCAAAGGTATTGCAACTTTCAAGAAATCTTGTACAAATTTTCAGTATAGCCGGTCCATGGTAAAACTTCTTACATTTGTTGGTGCTTTTGGCCTTTCTTTATTCATGGTGACTTTAATTTCTACTGGATCTCCTTTGGTCTCCTTCTCACTAATTATTTATGCTTTCTACCATCAAAACTTTCACCTTGTAAACTTTACATACAACTTCTTTCTTCTTCGACTCCCTAATTGTCATTAAATGCTTCGCATGGTCCTCCGTTGACTTTAAGTAACATAATTACAACTCATCCAGATATTCCTTAAAGATTATGTCCATAGGTTCAATCTCCAATTGGTAACGCTTAAATCTTAAATCAATTTTAGAAAATACTTTGCTTCTTTTGTTTGATCAACAAATCAGTAGTTCGAGGTAACAGATACTTACTCTTGATAGTAAACTTGGTGAGCTTTCTTTAGTCGACGCATAATCTCATACTTCCATTTTCTTATTAATAAATTAATATCGGTGCACTTCATGGGATACACTGGGTTTAATCGCTTCTTTTTCTAGCATCTCTTGCATCTGCTTTGCTAACTTCCTCATTCTAACTGGTGCCATTTTGTGCGAGGCCTTGGACATTGGCTTCATTTGAAGTGCTAAGTCAATCACGAACTCAATTTCTATATCTGAAGGAAATGTTGATAACTCATCCAAAAATATATCTTGAAACTCTTTAATTACTATAAAATCTTCAAACTTTGTTTGCTTCCGACTTTTATGTATTCCATAATCACCATAATGCTCATATCTTGATTACCGTAATAATCATTAACAAATTCGTTACCTTCTTTCATCTTCTGAATCTCCTCACCTTCTCATTTGGCATCCTCGGAATTATCTTTTCGTAACGACGGTCTGTCTGGACATCACGCTCTAGTAGTCAATCCATTCCTTAGAATAATATCAAATTCTCTTATCTTCCAGGATATCAATTCTGCACAACTTATTGCCAGGAATCTCAATTTCACCATTGGTACTCACTTATTTAACAACTACACGTTCTTGACTTGCTAGTCCTTTAATCACAATCTTATCAATTCAACAGGGTAATTCATCTTATCAACAAAACTTTGAGAGACAAACAATTAAGTTTCTCCCACATCTTTTTAATACTTTAACGCATAAGGTATTCACCCTGATCATCCATATCATCCTGTCCGTATTCTGAATAACATATTTCACAGGAAAATCGCATATTCTCATTCTCAAAAACGTATTCCTTATTGGAGTAGATTCCCTTGATTCTTAGTGGATTCTTCACTGGGGCTAGTGATTTATAATTCTCGCCAGGTGCCCTTATTTCCTTCCCATGCATAAGACGTAGATGGAACTTCGTCCGCTTAATTCAGGATACGTTGATTTCTGTTTGAAGACCCCTTGCAAAGAACAACAGTACAACGAAACGACTAGAAGGATTCAAAGTCCAACAAAATTAGAGTTGAAAAGAAAGAAGAAACAAGGATTTGAATATGAATGAGACAACTACATTGGTACTTAAGATGGCCAGTCTTTCATACCATATGGCATACAGCACATGATTAGGTGGCGTCCCACCCAACTCTTCGTCATTTTGACAAAGTGTCTTACCATAACACTGTTTGTCCCAATCAGAAAGCAAAACTTGAGGAAAGCACATAAATTTGAAAGGAATGGAATATCCTCTTTTTCGATATCATAGAAAAGAGTTCATTGGAGAAAAGAAGTTCATATATTTTTAAGAATTGAGAAGGAATATACGCTATAATATTGAAAACTAGAACGATACCATTGGTCACCATCCACATTTCACTTGTATTCATCTTTCGAGCTTATTCGATCACATCCCAATTGCATCATATAACCACTTTAGAGGGTACACTGGAATGCTTTTGCAAATTAAGCATTATGGCAGATTCCTACTTGTCACGTCTTGCATCTTTAATATCGCACCCACACGGATGATACTTTAATAATTCGATCATAATGGCGTTCCTTACCAGGTAAATTCAAGATTCCTCTTTTAATTTAGAATAACCACGTACCATTCGACATAACAATCCTTTTGTTAATAATATTCTTCTTTTAGAGAGATCTAGAAATCTTTCCAATCTTCTGCGATCACGCTATGGCTTCTGCTAAATTAATGAATTCTTCGAACTCTGATAGTCCTAATAATTGAATGTATAGTTACTCCGTACGCTGATTCTGTTGTAAATTTTATCAAACAATACTTGCACTTTACTGTTAGGAATAATCAACTTCTTCATAATCATAGGTTACTTCGTTCTCAAAATTAGCAATACTAAGTCTGAAACAGCATCCTTCAAGGTAATTCGGGCTTTCTAACAAACAAGAAACTCAAATAGTAACTTGACGACCAATGTTTAAAAATCATTTTATTCGAAAAGGCTTTTAGAAATTTGTAAAGGAAAATCTTTTTCGAAAACTTGTTTAAAAAGTTTGGAAAATCACAAACCTGGTTGTCCCTACTATATGAGTTGGTTGTTGTTCTTCCGGCCTATAACAAGGTACCAAATTAATGGATCGATCATATAAAAGTCCATTCGCTTCAATCTTCCTTTTCTTCTTCATCGTGTCCACTTACCTTCGTTAATCGACGAAACTTCAATTATTGTCGCACATTATCTTATTCGTAGTTTCACATCAAGGCGCCCATACTGGTGATACTCCTGACATTATCATTGCAGTAGTTAAGTAAAACAGGCTATTCAATAGTCAATAAGTCTATTTCATAGAACAAAGTTTGCTCGTATCACATCACATTACTACTTTACATATCGCATTTATCATATCATCATCATTTAATTTCACAAAAATCCCAGGTTTATACTTTTCTCTCTTACCCTTTCAAAATTCATGTAGTTCATCCCATACTTATTCACGGGTGGCTTAGTCACTAGGGGCTTCTTTTAACCCGATAACAGCTATCCTCCGAAACACTTAAATCTCCTCTCTAAACTTCGTCTCACCTCTATTTATAACTCAAGCGCTCACCATTTACTGTAGCTCTCAAATCCATCCTCGTAGATACAATCGTTTCATAGGACAAGTTCTAAACTGGGGGTATAGAACAGGATGTAGAGTAAACTAAAGAGATACGCTCACAGCCGAATGTCCAGTGAAACAAGAATAAACAGATGGAGGTTCTTGAATAGGTAATCTCATATCAAGAGGTGGAAAAGTAGCGTAGAATAGCTTGCAGAAGTGCAACCGTTATAACAGAAGGTAGTGCCATTAATACTAGCGGAGGAACAAGGTGCAATTCCAATCTGAGAGAAGATGACGATCCTCGAACGGAAATCTCCAAATGATCAAATGACACCGGGAAATCAAGATCTGTCGTTGCCGTTGTCTGGAATTCACGTCGCAAGCTGAGAATCCCGAATCGCAACACGAACCGTGCCGAAGACTTACTATATAGTCACACTCATCCTTACAACGTCTTATCTTTCTGTTTCCTATTCCTAATCCTAACCCTCTACCCAATCCCGACAATCTAGGCTTGTTTCAGTGACTTATAACCTGTAGCTCTGATACCAACCTGTGGCACCCTCCAAACTCGGGTCAGAAGTTTGGGGTCCACAACACAAACACATTATATTAACTTGTATACCAAGTATTATTTATAATGACCCTGCTTCATAAAACCACGGATCGCAACAGGTTAAAGTATGAAAAAAGCCACAATCTTAACCTTTATTACAACGTACCAAATCCCAATTAATTTAACTTACAATTGATAATAAAATCATTCTTGCAATCTGACTATCTCTATACCACATGAAGCTTCTGCTAGCTCGATTCAACCCGATTGGAACCTTAACCCGCACTTTGGACTGAGGAACTTCACTATCATCCATATCTTTTTTAACTGTAAAATATACAAAAAGTTTCGCAAGAGTGAGCTAAATAGCTCAGCAAGTCACAATAACGATATCTGAGGTTAAACAATGCTCAAATGAGATGATTCAGAGGAATCAAGTTTCTTTTTAACTAGTCATTAGAATTGGATATTCATTTAAAGTTTTAAAACTAAGGTTAGGCTACTGATCAGTCACGCACTAACCCCGAGCAAAGCACACAGCACTGCTCTAATTACTGGATCCAAGGCACACATTGGCCTAACTTGACCATTGGTATGGTCTGACCACGAATCTGGTCCACATATATAAAAACTATCCAATCCTAAAGCAGTGCAATATGATAAACAATATAATTCGATAACACAAGATCATAATCAATGATGATTAAACATTTGCATAACAAATGTAAGGAAACTCATGGATATCTCAAGGGTATATCAGTGTATGTAAAAGAAACGGTTTTCAATCTGTAAAAGAATCAGGTATTAGACAAATAATGATTTTTCAACGTATAGTTCTTTTATGTTATAAAGAATGGTTGGAGTATAAAAGTTTATGTGTTTTCAAACAATTTTATTTCAGTGTTTGGTATTTGGTAATTATATCTTTGAAGAGTAGTACTATATTTGTGTGGTTTGGTGTCTGAGGATCAACAAAGGACGGTTTGCAAAGAATAAGGCTTACGGCTCAAGATCAAGAAAGAATCAGGGCTCAAGGGTAAATAGTTTAAAGCACATGCATTATAAAACAGAAGTTATGTTTAATAATAGCAACATGTTATGAAACAGTTCGAAAACATTGATAATATATCTTGAAGAAGAGTTCAGATATACTTGCCTTACAGGCATTACAACTACCACTGATCAATTCTGATCTGACGCTGCCGCTCAGGCTTTAACGTCATACCATTAGATCCCATTGGATTCGATTTCGACACTCAGGTCGTCCTGTTGAAACTCTACTGAGCTCGTCGATTAACCACTAGGTTATCTTTAGTCCATCGTCCACTTTCAGGTTCCCGACTATAACCTACAGGGTCGAAATATCCTACGTTAGACATCTAGGTATGCTTGACATATCCTCGATACTAATTCTTACCCAACGATATTCAAATCCGACTCGTAATTATTTATATCATAATAACACACACAACAAGTAGGGTTCACAATCTCGAAAATCGATTTGGTGTTCGTTTTCAGAAAATACGTATACTCGTCATTTTACGAAATTAGGGTTACTGTGTTTTGGTCAAAACATCCAACACAACATACAATCAGCATCTGTATAAAACATGCGTATATGTATTTAGTTATACTAGCTCAATGTCCCGATAATCCTCGGATACGCTCCCGTATTTCCGTAGTTTGATTTTCCCGGAAATCGGGCAGCGTCCCCTTTGTTTATCGGACTACACGTCGAAACATTACTCAACGTCAAACCAATCAACAATACAACAATCACAACTCCAGTCAACTTAAATTCATAACTAAATCATAATTAAATACGCAATCCAAGTCTCAATACAAAATTCAAGTGTCAATACAAACTCTAAATATCGGATAAATATTTCTCGAACTAAATTAATATTTTGAAATTTTAGGACTCAGAATAAACATCACAGTCCACCGTCAGCTCACCGATGGTCATCGCTGACGGCGGCGAAATCTCGGAGGTACCCCAATTTCGGATGCCAATCACGAGTTTCACCGATTAATTTTTAATAATTCTTGTATCAATTACTTATTTCACGAATTGCAATCAATAAGCCCTGCAGAAATTAATACAATTAATTAATTATTCCAGAAAATGCGCACAAAGCAACAACAACACAGAACCAGGCGACCAACTCACACGCGCGGCCCCAGAGGCACAGGTCACTTCGCCGAAGTTTAATCTGGCGGCAACCGGACTGAACAGCGAAAAAGAACAGCATTGTAATGAAGATATATACACACGTATATATATACATGATTTCAAGCAGAAACAGAGGCCAAAATGGAACCAGCCATCAGCCGGAATTTCCAGCGGCGGCTTACCAAGAACACGGCGGTAGGGCGGCGACCAAGGGAAACAAGAGAGAGAGATCGAAACACAGTAACCCAGGGAAGCAAAGAAGAAATTCGAGAAACATAGATTCGAAAAAACCGAGAGGAGAGATTGCGGTTACCACCATGGAAGAGATAGGAAGTAAAATAAATAAAAAAAGAAACGAAATGTAGGACTTTGCCACGTAGCTGCTTGATTATTCAGAATAAAACACGTGTCCCGTTTCCCCCGAGTGGAAGCCCACTTATGGATCGATTTTAATCATTTAACGGTATAACTTGTAGATAAATATTAATCAGAATGACCTCAAAATACTTTTAAAATTTCCTAAAAGAAAACCCGAAACTAATAGGATGAAATTCCAAAATTTTAAAGCATTTTCGAAATGCAACTCGTACCCGTATTAAAAATTAACGATCCGAGCTACACATAAAACAATTTCAGAAAATCACGGAAACAGTCTTAAAATGTTAGAAATATCCCGAAGTTTATAAAAATGTAACTTTCATAATTTTAAAATAATTTTTGAAAGGCAGTTTATACCCGCTTTAAGCAAATAACCGAAACAACGCGCGGATGAAATTAATCCCAAAAATTTCCAACATAATTTTAAAATTCTCGGAATATTCCAAACTTAAATAAATATGAATTTCCTAATTTTTTGAAGAATTTTAGAATTAAATATGGATTTTACCATTAAACATACTCAAAAAATCATTTAAAAATAAATAATTAAAGAAATATGGATTTCTCAATTTTATAAAATCTTAAAAATAATTATTGCAATTATAAAATCATAAAAACAATTTAAGAAATGTTCCCAATATTTATGCAAATAAATTTGCACTAAATCCACTTTTGAAAGTGAAAACAATTCAATACGATCCCATAATTAATCGCACGGACAACCCGGTACACTATAAATCACATATGGATAATAATCAAACAACACATAGCGATCAAAACCAACACACATATCTTATTTATTTAATAATTTCCATAATTGCATAATTAAATAATTCAAAAAGAATACACGAGTCGTTATAAGCATGATGGGAGAGCTGAAGTTCTTTCTTGGATTATAAGTAAATCAAAGGTTAGATGGAATATTTATTTGTCAATCTAAGCATCTCAAGGTACTCCTCAAAAAGTACAATCTAGAGGATTCTGCATCAGCAAGGACTCTGTCATGTACAACTTTCAAGCTTGGACAATGTGAAAACTCCATTAAGGTAGATGTCACAAGCTACAGAGGTATGATTAGCTCGTTACTCTATCTTACTGCAAGTAGACCAGATATTATGTATGCTACATGCTTATGTGCAAGGTTCCAAGCGGATCCTAGAGATATTCATCTCATTGCTGTTAAACGAATCTTGAGATATCTTAAGGGAACACCAAATCTAGGTATTTGGTACCCTAAAGAATTTGGTTTTAACCTTGTTGGATATACAGATTTAGATTACGCAGGAAGTGTTGTTGATAGGAAAAGCACCTCAGGGAGTTGTCAATTCCTTGGTAGCAGGCTAGTCTCATGGTATACCAAGAAACAACAAACAGTTTCCAACTCAACGGCCGAGGCTGAATATATTGATGTTGTAAGCTGCTGTGCTAAAATCTTATGGATTAGGAACCAGCTACAGGACTATAGCTCTGTATTGAACAAAAATTCCTATTCTATGTGACAATACAAGTGCAATAGCCATCACCAATAATCCTGTGCAGCACACGAGGACCAACTACATCGACGTCAGGTATCATTTCATAAGAGAGCATGTCATGAATGGTACTGGTGAACTATTTTTTGTTCCAAAAGAAGAACAAATAGCAGATATTTTCACTAAATCTCTTGATGAATCCACATTTACCAGATTAGTTGGTAAATTGGGTATGTTGAATAGTTTTAGTGATTAAACTAGTTAATATCTGAGATCTGTTCTGAATGAATTTACAAATGAATTTTTCATGAATGAAAAATTCATTTGCAAATTTATTTTATCATGTTTACCATATTTCTTTCTTATTTCTATGTAATTTTTATTATCTTATCTTTTTTATTTATTCAACTTGTTAATTTTAATATCTCAGAATATTTTATTTTCTCTAAAAATATTTTTCTATGAATTTTATTTGCTAAAATTCAAAAGAAATCTATTGTTGGACTGAAAATATAATTATCTCTGAAATATTTTAATTTTGTAAATATTTTCTGCCATATTTATATTAGTCTTTATTTTAGTTTTCTGTAATTGTTAATATTTTTTGTATTCTGTGTTTTTATGTTTTTGTTTTTTTGTTTGTTTTGTAACTGCAATGACAATCGGCAAGACTATTACAATTGTCTTGCTGAAAGTCATTCCGGTTTAACTGTATTTATTTTAATTATTCAGTATAGTTTTATACTGACATGACAATCGGTATAACAATCAATTATCATGCCAGTTATAAAACTTATATTATATATTTCTATATTTATTTTTGTAATAGAATGACAATCGGTATGACAATCCGATTGTCTTTTTGGTTTATTCGTTTTATATTCCTAGTTTTGCCCAGTATAACTATCGATATGACAATCGGTAAGACAATCCCGAATTGTCATACCAGTTATACTACTTAGTCAATTGTTTTTGTTTTGTCTTGTTAGTTTACATCTCTCCCTCTCTTTTATTTTAAAACATCTGACTGTCTCTCTTCAACTGTCTCTCTCTCTCTTCTGCTTTAACAAAACAAATCGATCGTCATTGATCCTCTTGCTCGAGTTTTTACTCAGCACACTTAACTGTGATATACATATATTTGTATAAATACAGGAAGAAGTGATGCCCAATTCTTTTTTTTTCTCTTCAAAAACGAATCTGTTTGTTTTTGTGTCTTGTGTTTTTGAACATTAATCTGGTTTTGTGTAGTGGGCTTGCATAAATCTGTTTGCTTATCTGATTTTGTGGGTTAAAAATAACAAGATACATTTCTTTCTAAATTTTTTGGATATAATTGAATTAATTCGAATTATTAATTTTTTTTAATTTGAATTTTCTTAATTTAATTCTTAAAATTCTGAAAGTGTATGTTTATTGAATTTTTTTAATGGCTCTCAATTTCCAGATTGTCTCGCATAATCATGTTGGGTTTTTTAATCCAGAAAAGTGTAATGTGAAAAAATTTAAGCCGTGGATTAGATTTTTAAATGACCATTCGATTGCTAGCTCTGCTATTAAATCAAATGTTCTATTAAATATCGACTTGCTTAGACTGATTTGCACAACTTCTACTGTGGCCGCTGATTCTGAATCTTTTTCATTCACCGTGGCAAACACACAGTATGTAGTTGATGAAACAGTCATCAATAGAGCTTTAAATTTTCCAATGGACAATTTCTGTAATTTACCCTCTGACAGTGAGATTTCAAACTTTTTCCATGCCATTCACTATCAGGGGGTGATTAATTTGACCAAGCTGTCTAAATCCTAGTTGGTTTCTGAATGGGATATTTTCTTCGATACACTTTCCAAAGTGTTTGCCAACTACACTAAATCCAATTTTCACAACATCACTTCCACTCTGCAGTACATTGGTCTTGTGGTTATTTTTAATCAAAGGATAAATTTTGACAAATTACTTTTACCCATTCTTCCGAGACGTCTCACTGCAGCTTTACGTGATCATTCTACGAATCGTAGGGTTTCTTGCTAATACGCTCGATTTCTTATGCTTATAGCAGAACATCTTCTCTCACCTGAGCATAAGGCTCTTTTTGCTAACTCATCAGTAGCTGAATCCCCTCCGGTAAGCAAAAAGATCTACACATGCCAAGACACTACCTTCAAATTCATGCAAGTTCCAGTACTTGTATCTATTTTCATGACCACTTTCATTCCTTTACCAACTTTCAATCTTCCCGGTCATGAAGAGGAAGCTCAACCTCCAGTGGTTCAAGCCACCCAGGCACAAACATCTGATGTTCTTCCAGTGCAGGTAATAATTCCTCACTCTCAAACTATTCCTACATCTGTTGAAAGACCCCCAGTGGTTGATAGGGCTGACCATGAAGTTGTAGAACTGCAGCTTCAATCCCAGGTCATAGAGCCAAACACAGAGTCACAACCTGTCTCAAACTCTCCCCCACTGTCAAAAATGTTCCCGAGAAGCTTAGTAGGAAGTAGTGTGTTTTTGGATGTGAATGAACCCTCAGCTCTGCCTCCTCCCAAGAAAAGAATAACATTTACTGAGGCATCTGAAAGCCCATCCTTGTCCTCCCAAAAGGACATGGACTTTAAAATGGCCAATGAACAGTTACTAGAGACATTCTCTCAATATGATGAATCTATTAAAATTCGTCATAGGGCCATGGCATCTTGTACTGAGTCAAGCACACTTCCATTACTCACAATGGAACCATACATACCAATAGATGATACTCAGGACACAGAGAGAGGAGTGCACATTGAGTCGGTTACAGTGCCTGCCATAGTTACGGCAGAAGAGCACTCACATGCTTCAGAAGGAAAATCTGACTCTCAGCCACCTCTAATAGAGTCATTTTCTCCCCTCCCAGATCCAACACCTCTGGCTCCCTCACGGGATTCTCCACTCGCAGATTTATCTGGAGAAAGTGGAGGGCAACTCGGTCAATCTATCCCTGAAGCAATTCAGACATCTATTTCACATGAAAAGATAGATTTGATTGAGGATCGGGACTCGGGAATTCCCATTGCACCACCACTGACCTCTCTTGAAGAGGCTAGGGTGATTTCAATTGAAGGTACAGAAGACCAGCAACAGGATGGCTCCTCACGAGCAATTATATTGAGAGAAACACAAGCACGTGAGATGAGTGAACCAAGAACGAGAGTTATTCAGGTGAGCGCACACACAGACACAAACACTGAAAACCTGTTAGCCCAAATTGCAACTCTAAAAGAACAACTTGCTAAAAGTCAAGCTGAGGCTCAAACATTCAAAGCACAAGTGGTTGAACGGTCTTCTTCTTCCACCTCTGTCAACAATCAGCTGGCATTCATCAGGAATGATATCTCAGATTTGAAGACCACTGTGATACCGAAGCTTAACTCCATTCAGGAATCTCCAACTTTATCAGCCGAAGATATTTCAAACCTCTACTCTATCCATACAAGAATGAACTCTCTTGAAGATCTAATTGAAATGAACCATTCGCTGGACTCCTCCAGATTCCTAAAGATAGAAAAGGGCATGGAACATCTCAATGAAGGGATGAAGCACTTGTATTTTATGATTAAAAATTATCACTGCCCTAATGAAGAGCAAAAGACTTTCTTTGAAGGGCCGACTGGTGGAGGCTCGGGCTCTGGAGGTAATGGAGGTCATGAAGGGTCTAAAGGAAAATCTGTAGAGGATTCCTCAACTAAGAGGAAGCAGGGGAGAAGTGGAAAAGGAAAAGAAAAAGATTCTTCTGCTGGAGAGACAAATAAGGATGATGATGTCTACTATAGTGGAGAACAAGATGACTTCGATATTCTTGATGTTCACATTGAACCAGTCTTGGAAGATAAAGCTGGTTTCTTTGAAGCTGAGGAGGAAAGTAATTTTGAAGAATGGGAAGAGGAAGCTCAAGTGGATCCTGTTTTTGAGAAAGAGTTTCAGCAGCAGCAATCAGAGTTGAAGAGAAAAGAAGCTGAACTTAAAAAGATATCTCAGATCATTGATATGAGGAAAGAAATCCAAAGAACAGAAACTCTTGAAAAGCAACATCTTCATGACATTAAAGTTGAAGCAAGAAGAAGAGATGTCACTCTGAAGATTGGTGAAAAATGGGATGAAGCAAGAAGAGTTATTGATATACCTCAACTGAGTACAAAGAATGATAGTGAGTATCTACATCTTCTCGACAGGCTGGAAATTTCTAATCCAAACAATGACGTGTACATGAATGCTATCAAGACTGAAATCTCAAGGATCTCAGCTACTTTTGACAGATCACTAAATGAAATGAGCATATTTGTATATTGTCAGAGTGAAGGATCTTTCAAGGTATCACTTCATCTGTTTGAGAATCGTTCTTTATCAGAGATTTGGGTTCATCTCAACAAAGCCAAAAGAAGCTCAGAATTGAATGAAGTCCTTCGTGAAAGGCTAAAAGAGTTTGCTAATAGGGCTAGTCCTCAAGTGGTCAACTTACCCTTTCAAGTAAGATTCTTTAAGTCTGGCTGTCTTCAAATCTGCCATCTTAATTCACAGTCTCTTAAAGACTACTCTGCTAAGCATCTTGTCTGGATGGAACATCACTTAAGAACTATTGGATACTCATCTGAGTTGAAATCTAAAGCTGCTGATCTGATTCAAGCTTACTGTGAAAAGAACATTAAAAGGTACAATCAGTTGAAGAATAAGCTAAAGTCAGTTGGAGTTCAACCAGTTAGACCAGACAGTTTCACTTCAGAAAGGGATCGTGTCTTTGACAAGGAGTTGCTGCAAGAATTGGAAGAAGGTGAATTCGGAAGGGAAGACAACTGAATTTGAATAGCTCAAAACTTAATGTAATATGCTTAAAGCTTTATGAATCAAGATAGACAAATGTATTCATATGTTCAGACTAGAGGAACACCTATCTTGTATTCACTTGTAAATTTCTTTTGGAATCTGGAAAATGTTAAATATAATCCAGAACTTTTCTGCTATTTACTTTGCATTTCTGTTTATATCTTTTTCTTATTTGTTAGTTGAGTTATCATCTAGGTATTTGTTGTTATTGTCTAACAAACAAATAGGGGGAGATTGAAAGGCATATGTCATAGCCTATTTGTTTATTCGAGGTTTTAACTAAACTCAAATAAGAATGTAATAAGTAAATAGTAGATCCACCGTCAAAGAGATCTCTCAAAGTAACATCTGTCAAAGGATTCAGAAACAATGCTCATCTACAGACTTGGGGAATTACTTCACTGGAATAAGTTCAAGAAATTGATCAAGCCTCAGTGATATAAATCAAGATTATGGATTTAATAAAGTGACAGAGATCTTGTCAGGGTATCAATTTTTTACAGGGATTTAATCTGAAGAAAATCAAGTTATTAAAGTCAAGACATGAAGAAACGTCACAGAAGTTAGTCACTCATGAACCAGACAGTACATCGAGTGTCAACATTGAAGTGGTGGAATTGTATCATAATTTCAGAAGATTTTCAGAAGAATGGTTGCTGTTCAAGAGTAGTATTAATTTTCTATTAATTAATTAAGTCATATAATTTAATTAAGAAAATAATTAAATCTGCAAAGATTAATTTATTGATTAATTGAATTAATTGATTAATTAATGTCACACCCCCAACTTAAATAGCAAAATAAATATAGCTATTACATCATTTTAATGAAGAATACACAACCAAAATCCAAGATCTTACAGTTTAGGGTTTGGAACTGCCCAACACTACCAACTATTACATCTGATTACAAATACCGAGTCCTCACACAACTATTATTACTTATTCTACCTGAGCTCGAATATAAGCATCAGCATCACAGGTCTTACGGGCAGTCTGCTTGAATCTAACCATAGCTGCTAGCTGTAATATAAGGGTAAAGCAAGAAGTGAGCCAAATGCTCAACAAGTGCTAACAGTACGACACAAAATATAAATTGAGATATACTTTTAAGAATGATAATGGAAAGTCATAACCAAAGGTAACGAGAGATAAAAACTATGTGAGATGGCATCATTTTGCTTGCATCAAATCAATTTTAAAATCATGTCTTAATCAAAATCATTTTATGACGCTATGGATTACAGTCGGTGATCAGCCGCGAAGTAATCCCAAACCTCGCTGGGTTCTAAAACATTAATAGGAATCCCTAGGAAACTTTTAAGCCTAATATAAGTGTGGAAAGGACTCGCGTCTCAGTCCAGATCCACCATTCAAAGAAAACATTTATCCCCCTTTGGGACTGAAAACCCACATTTTATTTATTTGAAAAGCTGATGCCGAATTGTAACAAAATCTCTTTTAACAGTAAACATTTTTATTAAGGAATTATAGATCAACTCGAAACACGGGAAACAAGGTACTGAATATCAGAGCCATGATTCACAAAGCTATTCTCTATTCAAATAATTGAATGGTTTTCATATATCAAAGATTTGGACAAGAGGATTTAGTGAGGCTAATGGATAATATGAAGGGTAATGCCAATTTGGGCTCAAAGCAATGGTTTCTCATCAAGGTTCAAGTGCTGGATCATTAAGAATGTAAGCTTCATGAATACTAAGAATGTTAAGGTATGAAGAAATGATTTTTAGCTCAGAATATATCAGAATTGTCAAGCTTAAGGATAAGAAAGAGGGGTATCAATCAATGAGGAATCAAGCTGGTAAGTTTCTGACGAGTTCAAGGTAAGGTTCTATAGGGATTCAAGTATCAGGATGAGATATCAATACATAGGAAACATCAACATGTTAATCAAGAGGATCAATCAAGTAATATATCAACTCTTCATTTTATCATGACATTAAACTATCATGAAAGACTTTTGAACTACTTGCAATACGTACTCGAGGGTTCATGTCATCTCTATGTGATTCAAAGATGAACATAAGATACGCTTGATTTAATATATCAAATGACACAGGATAGTTGCAGCAATGTATGAACTATTAGCAGTAAATATGAAGGACAAGTTGAATCACTTGCCTTGAGATAGGTTGTTCTGGTCTGACTGGTAGGAGCAACTACTGGAGCTTCACTCAACTTTTATGGCAAGTTTTCCCTCGTCTCGAGATCCTACATAAATAATAATAATCCTCATTATAATATATTCTCACCAACTTAACCTATTTACAACTCGAAATTAAACACGGATGGCACTTAGGCCTATATGCACTTAATTTATATTCTCCTTTAAATTATAATTGCACACACATAGCAACATATTCACATATCATATATTAACACCAAATAACACCATATATACCATAATGCAACACTAGGCTTGGATGATCTCGACTCACAACTTAAGTCACTTGGTCGCTAAACTAGACAAGGTCTTCTAATTTTGGCTTCCTAACTCGATGTGCCTTTCCTAAATTATCCAAAACCTATTGACCCTCACTTGTGCCTTTTGCTCTACTGACCTTATACTATCTTACAACTATGGTGGTCGACCTAATACTCACTTCTAAGTGTTCTAAAACTATGTGATAAGTTATAGTGCTCACTGGTGCAAATTTCAGAATGACAACTATGGTTTCTTGAGTACATTAGACACTCTTAAACTACAAGTTTTCCTTCAAAACTTTTACACAAGACTCTCCTGACCTAAGGGCATCTCACAAACTTGATGTGGCTCAAGGGCCTGGCTTGGGCCTTCTTGGGCCTAAGCTAAAAGTCCAAAGTTCCCCTGTTTTTCTGGGCAGAAAATGCCCTGACTTGAATTAACTTGTGACACATGGTTCTAGCTCATATCCTATGAACTATGGTTGGAAAAACTTCTCTGACATACCCTCTAACTAAGGCCCAATTGGGCCTAACGAGGGCCTACCCATGACATGGTCAAATCTCCCTATTTCTAAGTTGCAACAAAACTGTCCCCTGCTGGACAGATTTTGTGATTCTACTTGTGCACCTAACCAAATGATATGCAAACCTCCAACCAACTCCTAAAATCTATTATATACTCCCAATACTAACTTCTGGTAGCTTGGGCCTCAAAGTGCACACCAATGACATGGTCAAAACTCACTATAAACCTCAGGGTGCTATACTGATTTTTCTGCAGAAACTATAACTCTCATTTTCCAAGGTTTTGACTTGACAAACTCAACTAACAACAACTCAATACTTAAACCAAGACTTATACATGGTAATCTACTGAACTAGCTCCCTTATTCTCAAAATAAATTTGGGTGAGATCATCCATGCCCAAAAACAACAACATGCAACTAAATATATAACATGCAACTCATGGAAAGCACATAACAAGATTTCGGCTAGGCATAAAGTCTTAAATGCTTGCAAAATCGACTTGCACCTAATACTCATCCTTAATAATCATGAAATATAACTTCCTTTAGGTATTAATAAGAAATTTATCATGGAAACAATCTATTTTAAGCACACATATTTCGAATTTATAGATTTTTAAACATAACTACATGATTTCGAAAAGAGTAGCATGCAAAACATGGTTGATCATCATTTTAATGTCTTAAAACTAACATGCATGGCTAAATATAAATATATAATGAAATTTCAGTAGCATGCAAAGGATTTTTAAGCATGATATCTCCATAAAACACTTAGTTAGCACATATACATAATATATCTCATAGAGAGCTCTTGAATTCACAAGAATCAAGAGTTTCTCTTTGGAGATCACATAAGAACTACACATGCATCCATGGAACTTCAACTTCCAAGTCACAAAACACTTGGAAAGTATATAAGATGAATGTAGGTAAAAGATTTACACTTGGGAACATGAAGAATGAATTGAAAAATGAAAGGGGGGTGGGGAATTGGCCTTCGGCCGAGAGCAATGTGGGAGGGGGGGGAGAGAAAATTTGTGGGGTGTTGGAGTGTGGAATGAGAATGACTTCTCCCACTTTGATTTCTTTGTTTTATGCTATTTAGTTTACAAATGATGAGGGGAAGTGAGAACTTACAAAAATGTCCCTTGGTTAAAGTTAGGCCATTTTGCATGCAAGGCTAAGGTATTAATTTGGTAATAATCAAATGAGTTAGTGGGGTTGGAAAAGTCTTGTTTGCCCTTTGAGAGAATAGAAGGGTGATTTGCATGCATGGTCTCTTATGTAATTTGATAAATATGACAACTAAAATTTATAATAATTTATTTTTATAAAATAAAATATAAGTTCAAAAATTATAAAATTTATATCATAAAATAACTTGGATTTTTAGAGACTTTATAAAATCATTTTCAAAATTTGTGAACAAAATACCTTTTAAAAGAAAATTTTTCCAAAGCTTAGAATATTCCTTATAAATCAAAAATAAAGAAATTAAATAAACTCTTGCTTTGAAAAATCATATACTACATAAAGCAAATTTATAATGCAGAAACTTTCACTCACACTAGCGTACAATCATTGAATATATTTTCATTTGACTTTAATATTATACCCAATCCACAAATAATATTACATGAAATGCCGGTCGTAACATCCTCTCCCCCTTAAGGGATTCTGTCCCCAGAATCTAAGAGAAAAGATGAGGATGCCGGGAACGCATATCAGACTCTAACTCCCAAGTCGACTCTTCGACCTTAGGGTTCCTCCAAAGTACTTTTACTAACTTTACTGACTTATTTCTAAGACTCTTTACTTGCCAGTCGAGTATTTTAACCGGTTGCTCCACAAATGACAGGTCTGCCTGAATTTCTACAGGTTCATATTCTATCACATGGCTAGCGTCAGGATTGTACTTCTTAAGCAACGATACATGGAACACATTATGCACATGCCGATACTGAGGTGGTAAGGCCAACTCGTAGGCCACCTTTCCCACTTGACTCAAAATCTCAAAAGGACCTATGTATCTAGGTGCTAACTTCCCTTTCTTGCCAAATCTTATCAACCCTTTTCTAGGTGACACCTTCAGCAACACAGCTTTGCCAATTTGGAATTGAACGTCCTTACGCGCTGGATCCGCATACTTCCTCTGTCTATCTTGAGCAACAAGCAACCTTTTCTGAATTAACTTGACCGAGTCATGCAACTATTGTACCAAATCCGAGCCGAGAATTCTTCCTTCTCCTACTTCATCCCAACTTGTTGGTGATCTACATTTTCGCCCGTACAAAGCTTCGTATGGTGGCATACCGATACTGGAATGATAGCTGTTGTTGTAAGAGAATTCAATCAACGGCAAATGGTCATCCCAACTTCCTGCAAAATCGATAGCACAACTGCGCAACATATCTTCAATTGTTTGAATTATCCTTTCACTCTGGCCATCAGTCTGCGGGTGGTACGCCGTGCTCATATTCAACTTCGTGCCAAGACATTCCTGAAATTGCTTTCAGAATCTCGAGTTAAATCGGGGATCTCTGTCTGAAACTATTGATACGGGTACTCCATGCCTTAGTACGATTTCGCGCACATACAGATGAACCAACTTGTCCAGTGACGACTTCTCATTTATTGGAAGGAAATGCGCCGACTTCGTAAGACGATCAATTATAACCCATATTGCGTCATGTCCGGATTTCATTCGCGGTAGTCCTACTATAAAGTTCATAGCGATATTTTCCTATTTCCATTCTGGAATCTTTAGGGGCTGAATTAATCCGCTTGGTCGTTGATGTTCTGCCTTTACTTTCTGACAAGTATAGCACTTCGCAACCCATTCTGCCACGTCTCGCTTCATATTTGGCCACCAAAAGTTCTTCTTTAAGTCTCGATACATCTTGGTGCTTACTGGATGGATTGAAAATTTCGAATTGTGGGCTTCATGGAGGATCTCATTCTTTAATTCAGGTACATGGGGAATCCATATTCTGGATGAAAACCTTAGTATCCCTTGCTCATCCCTTTGAGTATTAATCTCCTCTCCAGATAACTGATTCTTTTCTTTCTCCATTACTTCTTCTTGACACTTCTTTATCTTTTCCACTAGTGTTGGCTGAAAGGTCATTGCACGACAAACTTCCTCGACTTTTCCATAAGCACAAAGTTCCAATTCTAATTTTTCGATTTCTTCAGATAACTCTTTTGATGTTATCATCATATTCAATCTCTCCTTCCTACTCAGAGCATCGGCCACTACGTTCGCCTTTCCAGGATGGTAATTTATCGAGCAGTCATAGTCCTTGATCAGTTCCAGCCATCTCCTCTACCTCATATTGAGCTCTTTCTGAGTAAAAATGTACTTTAAACTCTTGTGATCCGTGTAGATTTCACACTTCTCTCCATAGAGGTAATGTCTCCAGATCTTGAGTGCGAACACTATGGCGGCTAGTTCCAAGTCATGCGTCGGGTACTTTAACTCATGCGGCTTCAACTGTCTTGACGTATATGCGATCACTTTACTGTGTTGCATCAACACACAACCCAAACCCTTATGTGAAGCGTCGCTGAATATTACAAAATTCCCTTGATCATCTGGAAGTACCAACACCGGAGCTGTTACCAACTTCTGCTTTAACTCTTGAAAGCTATCTTCACATTCTGCACTCCATTCAAACTTTTGATTCTTTCTGGTTAACTTGGTCAATGGCGTGGCGATCTTCGAGAAATCCTTGACGAATCTTTTATAGTATCCGGCTAATCCTAGAAAACTTCGCACTTCCGTAGGAGTCTTTGGCCTCTCCCAACTCATAACTGCCTCAATCTTTGCCGGATCCACTTTAACTCCCTCATTTCCAATAACATGCCCCAAAAATTGAACTTCCTTTAACCAAAACTCACATTTGGTGAACTTGGCATACAACTTCTCTTGTCGGAGTATCTCCAAGGCTATCCAGAGGTGCTGCTTATGTTCTTCTTCCGACTTAGAATAAATAAGGATGTCATCAATGAATACCACGACAAATTTGTCCAAATACTTCTTAAATACTCGATTCATCAGATCCATAAATGCGGCCGGAGCGTTGGTCAATCCAAACGGCATTACTAGGAATTCATAATGCCCATATCTGGTCCTGAATGCGGTCTTAGGAATATCTTCTTCTTTGATCTTTAATTGATGGTATCCCGATCTCAAATCAATCTTCGAAAAGCATTTTGCTCCCTTCAACTGATCAAAAAGGTCATCTATCCTTGGTAGCGGGTAGCGGTTCTTGATCGTCACCTTATTCAACTCCCGGTAATCTATGCATAGACGCATACTCCCATCTTTCTTCTTTACAAACAAAACAGGTGCTCCCCATGGCGACGTACTTGGTCGTATCACTCCTTTATCCAATAATTCTTGTAGCTGGCTCGCCAACTCTTTCATTTCTGCTGGTGCCATCCTATATGGGGCCTTTGAAACTGGTTCCGTGCCTGGAGCAAGGTTGATCTCAAACTCAATTTGTCGATCTGGTGGTAAGCCTGGTAGTTCGTCGGGAAACACATCGGGAAACTCACTAACTACAGGAATATCTTCCATGCTGAGGCTGCCTCTCTCTAAATCCACTACATATGCTAGGAATGACTCACAACCTTTTCTAAGCAACTTCTTAGCCTGAACGATTGTAAGAAATAGTTGCTCTTGCCTCTGCCCCTTAAATACTACCTTCTCTCCACTCTTCGTCTTTAAATACACTCTCTTGGTCTTATAATTAATCTGAGCGCTATTCTCTCCTAACCAATCCATTCCTAAAATTATATCAAACTCTCCCAACTTGAAGAGTATCAAGTCGGCTGAAAACTTATATCCTGAAATATCGATCTCACACTTTGGACAAAATTGATTCACAGGAATCTTCTCTTGGTTCGCAATTACCACATTTACTACCTCACTCATAACCATTTTATCACATTGGAGCTTATCAACAAAAGATTCTGATATGAAAGATCTTATTGCTCCCGAATCAATCAATACTTTAGCTTTGACATTATTGAGTAAAAGTGTACCTGCTATCACCTCAGAATTCTGAACAGCATCTTTCATCTTTAGATCAAATGTCCTTGCTGTTGCTTGCGGGGTTGGTGCGGGTGGTGGAGGTAATGCCAATACCTCAGCTGGAACGCTTGCACTGGTACTTGCCACATTCATCAGAGCTTTGACTCGTCCTGTTGCCTTACACTCCCTAGCCATGTGTCCAGTCTTCCCACACTTGTAGCACGTAACTCCTGGCTTCGGCATCTTGCACTCATTTGCCAAATGTCCCTTCTGATTGCACCTATAATAGGTCATGCTCAGCTTATTGCATACTCTGGGATGCCTTCTTCCACAGTGCTTGCATTCCGGTCTCTGGAACCTGTTTTCTCCAACTTGCCCTTGGCTTGCCTGGTTGTTTCCTTTTGATTCTTGCCTTTTACCCAAATTTCCCTTCTTTTGAAAATTTCCGCCCTTCTGAAAACCAATCCTCTTTACATTCCGATCTTGCGAACTTCCAGCTTCAGACTTTTCTCCATAAAATGGAACCTTCCTCTTCTTGTTATCTCTCTCTTTCCTTGACTGTATCCCATTATTCTCAATCAGAGCAGCTTTCTGTACTACTCCCGCATAAGTTTCAAGCTCAAACATAGCCACCCTATCTCTGATCCAAGGCTCCAATCCTTGCTGAAATTTTTTTGCTTTTTCCTCCTCAGTGCTGGTATACTTTGTCACAAACCTTGACAACTCAGTGAACTTCTTCTCATACTCCAATACAGTCATGTTCCCTTGCTTCAACTTCAGAAATTTTAGCTCCATCTGATTCTGCATGTACTTAGGGTAATACTTGTCCAGAAATAACTTTTTAAATCTCTCCCAAGAAACCTGCTGAGTGACTTCCATGGCCTTTACTGATTCCCACCAATAGATAACTTCTCCCTTCAAGAAGTATGTAGCATACGGCGTCTTCTGATCATCTCCTAACTGTACCAACTCAAAAGCCCTTTCCATCTCCTTGATCCATGTGTTAGCTATCACTGGATCAGTGGTATCATGAAATACAGGTGGATTCACATTCTGAAAAGCCTTGAAAGTGACAATTTGTCTAGGTGGTACTGGTGGTTCAGGTGGTTGGTGTGGCTCACGGTTATCTTGGTTTTCAATTCGTTGTTGAAGAGTTAGTTGTTGTTGAGCTATAGCATTGGTTTGCTGTTGCAAGGTTTCCAGTAGTCGAAGAATATTTGGGTTTGTGGTGAAGGTGGTTGTTGGGTTCTTCTTTTTGGGAGGCATGATCCTGAAATAAGAGTTGTGTCAAAACAGATATGAATGATAAAATGATTCGAGGGTATCGCATGGCATTCTCATTTTCATATGGGGTCAAGTTTCCAAATTAAGCGGATATGATGATAAAAACATAAAATAACAGTTGAGAGCAAATGGAACAATAGCACATAATTATTGAAATTTTAAAGGTCACAGTACATAGGATTGGGATATAGTCTGTTTCTAGGAATAACAGGCTTATTTAAAGGAAAAACGGAAATAACTGGGGATTCCATAGAGTCTGATAGTACAACAACATGAAAGGTAAATGGAAAGAACTAAGGCTCCACTCCATCTGAACGGGGCTTGGTAGTCTTTTCCTCTCGAAGCGTTTTCGCAATGCTCTGGAGCTCATCCGCCACCATCTGAATGACATACTGGCTGGTACGGTCCCGGTGTGCTGGCATCTCCTCAAGCTTAGTATTGATGTACCGAACCAAGGTCTCAAGTCTCGCAGTCATCTGCTCCTTGGGCTTCCCTTCGTAGTTTCGACTGTCCGAATACACGTTCTTCAGTCGGTCTATCAATCGGTCGTACTTGCCCTGAAGCATGTCGAACTCGCGCCTCAACTCAGCATACACGGAGAAAGCAATAGTGTCGTCCGACCTAGAGGATGACGAGGAATGCGCCCTTTGCTGACAACCAATAAGAGGAGTATTAATAATAATTTACTTAACCTACTCTCTCGCATAATATCTATAACCTACACACAAATCCTATAACCTATTTGGGCTTTCCAGGGACTCTAAACCGTAGCTCTGATACCAAAACCTGTCACACCCCCAACTTAAATAGCAAAATAAATATAGCTATTACATCATTTTAATGAAGAATACACAACCAAAATCCAAGATCTTACAGTTTAGGGTTTGGAACAGCCCAACACTACCAACTATTACATCTGATTACAAATACCGAGTCCTCACACAACTATTATTACTTATTCTACCTGAGCTCGAACATAAGCATCAGCATCACAGGTCTTACGGGCAGTCTGCTTGAATCTAACCATAGCTGCTAGCTGTAATATAAGGGTAAAGCAAGAAGTGAGCCAAATGCTCAACAAGTGCTAACAGTATGACACAAAATATAAATTGAGATATACTTTTAAGAATGACAATGGAAAGTCATAACCAAAGGTAACGAGAGATAAAAACTATGTGAGATGGCATCATTTTGCTTGCATCAAATCAATTTTAAAATCATGTCTTAATCAAAATCATTTTATGATGCTCCGGATTACAGCCGGTGATCAGCCGCGAAGTAATCCCGAACCTCGCTGGGTTCTAAAACATTAATGGGAATCCCTAGGCAACTTTTAAGCCTAATATAAGTGTGGAAAGGACTCGCGTCTCAGTCCAGATCCACCATTCAAAGAAAACATTTATCCCCCCTTGGGACTGAAAACCCACATTTTATTTATTTGAAAAGCTGATGCCGAATTGTAACAAAATCTCTTTTAACAGTAAACATTTTTATTAAGGAATTATAGATCAACTCGAAACACGGGAAACAGGGTACTGAATATCAGAGCCATGATTCACAAAACTATTCTCTATTCAAGTAATTGAATGGTTTTCATATATCAAAGATTTGGACAAGAGGATTTAGTGAGGCTAATGGATAATATGAAGGGTAATGCCAATTTGGGCTCAAAGCAATGGTTTCTCATCAAGGTTCAAGTGCTGGATCATTAAGAATGTAAGCTTCATGAATACTAAGGGTGTTAAGGTATGAAGAAATGATTTTTAGCTCAGAATATATCAGAATTGTCAAGCTTTAGGATAAGAAAGAGGGGTATCAATCAATGAGGAATCAAGCTGGTAAGTTTCTGACTATCAGAGTTCAAGGTAAGGTTCTATAGGGGTTCAAGTATCAGGATGAGATATCAATACATAGGAAACATCAACATGTTAATCAAGAGGATCAATCAAGTAATATATCAACTCTTCATTTTATCATGGCATTAAACTATCATGAAAGACTTTTGAACTACTTGCAATACGTACTCGAGGGTTCATGTCATCTCTATGTGATTCAAAGATGAACATAAGATACGCTTGATTTAATATATCAAATGACACAGGATAGTTGTAGCAATGTATGAACTATTAGCAGTAAATATGAAGGACAAGTTGAATCACTTGCCTTGAGATAGGTTGGTCTGGTCTGACTGGTAGGAGCAACTACTGGAGCTTCACTCGACTTTTATGGCAAGTTTTCCCTCGTCTCGAGATCCTACATAAATAATAATAATCCTCATTATAATATATTCTCACCAACTTAACCTATTTACAACTCGAAATTAAACACGGATGGCACTTAGGCCTATATGCACTTAATTTATATTCTCCTTTAAAATATAATTGCACACACATAGCCACATATTCACATATCATATATTAACACCAAATAACACCATATATACCATAATGCAACACTAGGCTTGGATGATCTCGACTCACAACTTAAGTCACTTGGTCGCTAAACTAGACAAGGTCTTCTAATTTTGGCTTCCTAACTCGATGTGCCTTTCCCAAATTATCCAAAACCTATTGACCCTCACTTGTGCCTTTTTCTCTACTGACCTTATACTATCTTACAACTATGGTGGTCGACCTAATACTCACTTCTAAGTGTTCTAAAACTATGTGATAAGTGATAGTGCTCACTGGTGCAAATTTCAGAATGACAACTATGGTTTCTTGAGTACATTAGACACTATTAAACTACAAGTTTTCCTTCAAAACTTTTACACAAGACTCTCCTGACCTAAGGGCATCTCACAAAATTGATGTGGCTCAAGGACCTGGCTTGGGCCTTCTTGGGCCTAAGCTAAAAGTCCAAGGTTCCCCTGTTTTTCTGGGCAGAAAATGCCCTGACTTGAATTAACTTGTGACACATGGTTCTAGCTCATATCCTATGAACTATGGTTAAAAATACTTCTCTGACATACCCTCTAACTAAGGCCCAATTGGGCCTAACGAGGGCCTACCCATGACATGGTCAAATCTCCCTATTTCTAAGTTGCAACAAAACTGTCCCCTGCTGGACAGATTTTGTGATTCTACTTGTGCACCTAACCAAATGACATGCAAACCTCCAACCAACTCCTAAAACCTATTATATACTCCCAATACTAACTTCTGGTAGCTTGGGCCTCAAAGTGCACACCAATGACATGGTCAAAACTCACTCTAAACCTCAGGGTGCTATACTGATTTTTCTGCAGAAACTATAACTCTCATTTTCCAAGGTTTTGACTTGACAAACTCAACTAACAACAACTCAATACTTAAACCAAGACTTATACATGGTAATCTACTGAACTAACTCCCTTATTCTCAAAATAAATTTGGGTGAGATCATCCATGCCCAAAAACAACAACATGCAACTAAATATATAACATGCAACTCATGGAAAGCACATAACAAGATTTCGGCTAGGCATAAAGTTTTAAATGCTTGCAAAATCGACTTGCACCTAATACTCATCCTTAATAATCATGAAATATAACTTCTTTTAGGTATTAATAAGAAATTTATCATGGAAACAATCTATTTTAAGCACACATATTTCGAATTTATAGATTATTTTTAAACATAACTACATGATTTCGAAAAGAGTAGCATGCAAAACATGGTTGATCATCATTTTAATGTCTTAAAACTAACATCCATGGCTAAACATAAATATATAATGAAATTTCAGTAGCATGCAAAGGATTTTAAAGCATGATATCTCCATAAAACACTTAGTTAGCACATATACATAATATATCTCATAGAGAGCTCTTGAATTCACAAGAATCAAGAGTTTCTCTTTGGAGATGACATAAGAACTACACATGCATCCATGGAACTTCAACTTCCAAGTCACAAAACACTTGGAAAGTATATAAGATGAATGTAGCTAAAAGATTTACACTTGGGAAGATGAAGAATGAATTGAAAAATGAAAGGGGGGTGGGGAATTGGCCTTCGGCCGAGAGCAATGTGGGAGGGGGAGGAGAGAAAATTTGTGGGGTGTTCGAGTGTGGAATGAGAATGACTTCTCCCACTTTGATTTCTTTGTTTTATGCTATTTAGTTTACAAATGATGAGTGGAAGTGAGAACTTACAAAAATGTCCCTTGGTTAAAGTTAGGCCATTTTACATGCAAGGCTAAGGTAGTAATTTGGTAATAATCAAATGAGTTAGTGGGGTTGGAAAAGTCTTGTTTGCCCTTTGAGAGAATAGAAGGGTGATTTGCATGCATGGTCTCTTATGTAATTTGATAAATATGACAACTAAAATTTATAATGTGACAACTAAAATTTATAATGATTTATTTTTATAAAATAAAATATAAGTTCAAAAATTATAAAATTTATATCATAAAATAACTTGGATTTTTAGAGACTTTATAAAATCATTTTCAAAATTTATGAACAAAATACCTTTTAAAAGAAAAAATTTCCAAAGCTTAGAATATTCCTTATAAATCAAAAATAAAGAAATTAAATAAACTCTTGCTTTGAAAAATCATATACTACACAAAGCAAATTTATAATGCAGAAACTTTCACTCACACTAGCGTACAATCATTGAATATATTTTCATTTGACTTTAATATTATACCCAATCCACAAATAATATTACATGAAATGCCGGTCGTAACAATTAATCTGAATTAATATTAAGAATTTTCTGAATTATAATTGAATTAAAATCAGTTTTAATTCAGTAAGACAATTGAGATTGAACTGGCATGACAATCTGGATTGTCATACCGATTGTCATGCCAGGCCATTCCTGATTGTCTCACCGAAAGTTCTACTGGAAGGAGAATTGTCTTGCCAGTTCATTTTAATAGTCCTGCTAGTTCATTCAATTATCTCACCGAAAGTCATGGTGGTTCAACAGATTGTCTTGCTAACTCAACGGATTGTCTTACCGATTGTCTCGCCAGTTCAGTTGATTTATGATGATTGAATATAAAGACAACCAATTCAGACAATTATAGTAGACTACAACATTCAATACAGAGACCATCAAACTCAAGAACACAGATAGAAAAAGAAGCAGCCGCCAAAGTTAAAACTCAACTGCATTTTCAGCTCATTAATTTCTAGACATTAATGTTAAATTCAAATCACTAGAAATCATTATCTTGTTCTTGTATAACTATCTAGCGGATCAAAATCCCTAGAACTTAATCTCAAATTGCTTTTAACATTTGATCCTTTTATTACAAAAATAGAAATAAATTCATGTCGAATTTATTCTAGATTTGTAATAATTTATTTGAGATTAATTCCTTATAAACGATACCGTTATTGTAACACCTTTCAAGTTTAATAATAGTTTTATTTAACTTGAATTTTGTTTCATTTTTTATTCCACATTTAATTCGATTAAACGGTATAGTTTGTATTCAACCCCTACTTCTACAAACATATTGGGACCTAATAATTGGTATCAGAGCCTTCTGATTAACGAACAAATCAAGATCCTAGACTTTTATGATTCTTCCACTCCTTGAATTTTTATTTATTCAAAAATTCATAATGAGTTCACAAAAAGTTGGAACCGTTAAAATTCCACTGCTCGATAAAGAAAATTATATTATGTGGAAGAAGAAGATGCTCTTGTTCTTACATGTTGCAAATCCCAAATATCTGGATGTGTTAAAGAAGGGTCCAAAAATTCCGATGATTATTGAACCAGATGTTATAGAAAATAATGTTGTAATTACCAAAGCTAGAACCTATGCAAAAGAGCCTGAATATTTTACTCCTGCTGAAATGGAAGAAGCCTCCTTGGATGCTAGCAGATCATTATCTTGTTCTTGTATAACTATCTAGCGGATCAAAATCCCTAGAACTTAATCTCAAATTGCTTTTAGCATTTGATCCTTTTATTAAAAAAATAAAAATAAATTCATGTCGAATTTATTCTAGATTTGTAATAATTTATTTGAGATTAATTCCTTGTAAACGATACCGTTATTGTAACACCTTTCAAGTTTAATAATAGTTTTATTTAACTTGAATTTTGTTTCATTTTTTATTCCGCATTTAATTCGATTAAACGGTATAGTTTGTATTCAACCCCCCCTTCTACAAACATATTGGGACCTAACAATCCTTATCATCCTTTAAATTATAATCTATGGTAGGCAACATAGTGTCTACATTTTGAAGGTATCTCCCCAAGATTCTGATCATTTCCTCATCTTCAGGTTTCTTGTAGATTTTAGTCTTTTGATCAGTTTCAAGGGTCATGATCAGTCTCAAATTATTCTTTACACAATTCTTAGGAACTGTGAAGTATCTACACTTTCTGGTTTGTGGACAGATATAGGCAATCCCCCTGCTTGGATAGAGATAGGCTTCAGGAAAAACATCTATCTGAGCATTTTTGAGTTCCTTTAGCAGTTAGGTGTCCTCTAGAATTACTCTATGCACTTTGTCAATCATCACATCCATCTCAGATGCTCTCAATTTTTTAATATTGGTGAGAGACACTTGGAGACATCTGTCCAGACCACAGTCATTCACATTTGCTATGATTCTCTTTTCCAGAAAGTCATCAATCTTGACAATCACCATTCTTATAAAGTTGATGTTGCTGGCCAAGGCTTTCTTGTATATGATGTAGTTGTTGTGGAGAGACTCCCTTAAAACTGACTACAAAGTTCATTAAATTCCTGATCTTGACTGTAATAACCCCAATTTTTGGAAATTTTGAAACCCTTATGAATAGTGATTTTGCAGATTATGCTGGATAAGAAATTTTTTCATGCCACACTATGTAGGGGTTCTGTTATGGATATTCTGAGATTTTATTAGTACTCTATATGGTATATAAGTGTATGTAAAGATCGTCAGAATCCAATTCCGAACACTTTGATTTTTCCCGGAAATCCACTAGATACGGAAAGAATTAAGTATAAGGTAACAGGATAAGAAGGATTTAAATTAAAGGATTATAAGAGAGGATCATAAAAGGATTATAATGTATTGAGAAAGGTTAAGGAAACCCAAGTAATAAGATCCCGGGTATGATCCCTCAAACGATAAACGAGAACGAAAGTTAAGCGAACCGTATAACAGATCAGCGGTCATTAGGCAAACAATTAGGGAGTTGATCAAGGAGGTTAGGGATGATGAGGTCATCCAACCAATAAGAAGGGGGCAAGTAAGGGAAGATGACATCATAAGCATGACATAAGGGGAAGGAGATGTGGTTGGTTTATAATCACACAAAGACAAGGTTAATAAGGTAATTAACCAAAACTAATCAAAAGAAAATCAACCGACCAAAACAAAACAAAGCAAACACAAAAATCATTTTATTTCTCTTCACCAAAAAGCTTGCTCTCGGCTTTTTCCATTTTCAAAGAGAAGAATTTTCAAAATCCAAGTTCCAAGCTTCCTAAATTGGTAAGATAATTCTCTAGTACTCCTTATGCATAGTTATGGCTATCTTATGAGTTTAAGCCTCCAATTCATTCTTAATCTTCTCCAAAAAATCAATGAAGAAGACAATAAATAGTGATTTCAAGGTTTTTAACTTGATTTTTCTTGTTTTTCCTTTAAGATCCAAGCATCTCTAAGACATCTCAAGGCTTCTTAAGGCTTCCTAGCTACTCACATCACTTCAAGGAAGGTATATCATCTCCAAACTCTAGCTTTACTTTGTATATTAGGATGATTTTGATAGTTATGGTAAAGAGTAGCTTGAAGCTTGTTTGTTTAGAGTTTGGGTTGGAATGGTGGTGAATTGAATGTTGAAATCTTATGGTTTGGTTAAAGGATTTAAGTATAGTTTAAATTCAAGTTTAAGAATAAGTATAATTGTTAATATTGAGTTGATTGGGGCTGTTGTAGTGTGATATGGATGGACTTTGGTTGTATGAATGGATTAGGGTTGTTTGGTGATTGAATTGGAATGGTATAAAATTGGGAAATCGCGTAAACATAGCCGTCGTAATGTCCGATTTACTTTAGACTGCTTTTGTTCATAACATTAGGACCCGAGAACTCCCTGCTAGGCTTTTACCATTGCCATGATTAGATAGTTCATGTTACGAGATTCGTTTTGATATGTAGTTCGTTTGATTCCGATGTACGGTTTAGGAGAAACGACCGTTTTAAGTAACGGCGTTTCGCGACCGGTGAGTTTTCCTTTCCAACTAGATACGACTTCTTAGTGGAGCCGTATCAACAAGTTTCTACTTGGGGAAAGGGAGAATGAGCTTTACGTTTCAGGGTCATGGATTTCATCTGAACTAGGAGTGGCGTAAGTGGTCGAGTGGCATCGGCCCAGCCTTATTATATTGGCCCAAATGGCCTGGAAGTTCCGCAAAGACGGTCCATTCCTTAGGAGTCCAGTGTTCGGTTGACAAGTAAATCCGACAGGTTCTCCTCTACATGTAGAAAATGGTGGGGTTGCACTACTGCGACTGATCATCGTGAGTGGTCTTCCTGGCGCGGCAAACTCTCGTAATGAGTTCATCATCCAATTGGATATTTCTGCAACACTACCCAGAGCACTTCGATCTGAAGGCTACGGCTGGGCGATTGTTGAGTGTTGGCAGGGTCGAGTTTTCAAAATGATATTTTCATCAAATGAAGTATCTCGTAACTTTATTTCATTTTGATGATATTTCAAAGATTGATTCTATACAAGTTTTGTCATGTAGCTTCATCTATGGGATGAACTATTTATACCTTGAACGGTGGTAGTTCAAGTAGTATTCGGAAAAAGATATAAGTATATTGGAGTATCTTGTAACTTCATCTTTTCAACTTATATCTAGTTAATGATTATCTTATACATTTATAAACTGGAACTCTGTGTATATTATACATGTCAGAGGATTTCAAAGATTGTGAAAAGTATATAGGTATATATATACTGAATATTTTGCGACTTGGTCACGTTAAGATATTAACTTGGTTCATTTCTTCTTGACCAAGACTTTCATGAGTACTATGAGAATGCTCATATATTGTTAATTATTATACATATTATTTCGGTGGGCTTGTTGCTCACCCTTTCTTTCTTCTTTCATCACACAACAACAGACAGACAAGATGAACAAGACCAGGCTCCCAATTTGCGAGCGGATAGGAAATGTTCTGTAGTTCCCTGTAGGCGTTGATGCCGCTGTAGCTGAGGTAGGAAGTACCAATAGGCTAGGCTTTCAACTTCTGATGTACCAGACTTATGTATCTTTATCAATTGTAATAATGGCAAAGAAATGTAAATCTATTCAGAAACCCTTTTAAGGTGTAATGGCATATAATTTTGGAATAAAATGATTCGTGTTACTTTTGGATATTCATCTATGAGACTATAACTTGTGGTGTGTGTGTTTATTGTGGGGTCACAGTACAGAGTAGTTGATTGTTTATTAAGATTGGGTGTTATTAAGGGAAATGGAACTCGTGACAACCCGGATCCCCGACCCCGGATTTGGAGGTGTTACATTGACAAGGTCCTTCTGCAACTTTTTGGAGTCTGTCTTGTCCAACATCTTTTGAGAATTGAGCTTTAGAAGAGCCTGTCGTTGATTTTCTAGGCTCCTTTGACTTACCAGCATTCTTAGATTGTTGAATCCTAGCTTCTATCTCCCCCTTAGTCTTGAAAACAGGCATGAGCAGGGGAGTTGGTAATTCTGGCCTCACAGACTCAGGAAGTGCAGGCAGTGGGATATTGAGCTTGCCCATGATGGCTCCCAAAGCAACTGAATTTTGCATTTGTAAGTGCTTGTGGGAGTCCACCAAAGGTTGAATGTCTACATGTTGAATCTGCACCAGCGTAGTGAGAGCATGAACTTGAGTTATGACCTTGGAAAGCTTGCATCTATAGATTTATTGATGTAGAGGCAGGTTGAGATGTGAAGATAGATGGTCCAAATACAGCTTGCACATGCTTCTGTATTTCATCAATGACCAAAGGGGAAGGAGTATATCTTGCAGTATGCATTTGATCCAACTTCCACCTTATGTCATTAGACTTTGTGATATGATCTTGAACTACCTTGTGAAAAGCTACAAAGGATTCCTTCATCTGTGTGACACTCTTGTCCACCCCACTTAGATCATACCTTGACATTTGTTCTGAAAAGGTTTTGAATTATTTCTTGATCTCCACCTGTGAGGGGATTATCTCATCTAGCTTTCTCCT
Source organism: Apium graveolens (assembly GCF_009905375.1). Classification (NCBI taxonomy): domain Eukaryota; kingdom Viridiplantae; phylum Streptophyta; class Magnoliopsida; order Apiales; family Apiaceae; genus Apium; species Apium graveolens. Next base: position 106,774,625 of record NC_133651.1, on the reverse strand, counting down.
CACCATTCCCGTGATTTTGTCTTGATGGCCATTTAATATGACAGTGAGGGCCTTCCCAAAATTATGAAAGGCCTTGATTTGAGATTTGGTCACTTTATTTACTGCATCATAGACTTCCTGTGGAGACAAGCATCTGGCATTGTTTCCTAGAATGGTGAGATACTCTTCTCTAAACTGTGCCAAGAGTGTGTCCCTTTCAATATTAAACTTTTTATCCAACCAGACATCACAGTTTGCATCCCTGCCAGCTTCATCTACTATTTTGGCATGTTGGTCCTCCACGTCTGTTTGATAAGATAACATTATTTCTTGATAGTCCTGATTGGACATATATGATATGAGGAGTTGTTGAGAGATCTGTGCAAGTCCTGCTAGCTGATCAACCCTGAAATCTTTAAAAGTAGATTCAGTTACAGCTCCTTGTAGCCAGTTGGAGACTAGATGAGTTTTTTGAGAAGCTGAAGGTTCGGTTGTTTGGATTTGTGAGGAGCCAAGAACACCTGTGACATGAGTCATAGTTGAACTCACAGTTTGCATTGTGGTTATGACAGGGTGTTGTTCCTCACCAGTTGTGGGAACCTCCATTTGAATTAGAGGGGATTTGACTGTGCTATTGTCATTTGCAACAACCTCAAACCCTTGTGTGTCTTGCACCACACTGTAAATTA